>NW_024081080.1:739592-905423 GCF_003009895.1 Hyaena hyaena | reverse complement strand
CTCCCTTTCCCCCACCATTTCCGCCCTTCTTCTCCCCCTTGGTCCTCCGTCAAGTTCCTCCTAATCCTCCTATACGTGCAAACATATGGTATTTGTCCTTCTCTGCCTGACTTATTTCGCTCAGCATAACACCCTCAAGGTCCATCCATGTTGCTACACTTGGCCAGAGAAATACAGTCAACTTTTGAATATTTGACCTTGTATTCTGTAACTTGCTAAACTCATTAATTCCAGTAACTTTTCTGTAGATTCTTTGGGATTTTCTATGTAGACAATCATGTCATCTGCAAATACAGGTGGTTTTTTTTCTTCTTTCTCACTGTCTTTTTTCCATTCTTTTGCTTGCCTTATTGCACTGGCTAGGACTTCTAGGATGATGGTGAACAGGCGTGAGACGACAACCTTGACTTGTTCCTGCTCTGAAAGCAATAAGTTTTTCATCATTAAATATGAGCTGTAATTTTATTTTTGTAGATATCCTTTATCAGGTTGAGAAACTTACCTATGATTCATAGTTTGCTGAGACCTTTTTTAAAATTATAAATGTATGTTCAAAATTTTCACTTAATCTGTTGATATGGTCAATTAACTGAGTTTATAATGTTGAACCTAGGATAACTTGACTTGGTAATGGTCTATTACCCTTTTCAAATTTTACTAAATTCACCTTGCCAATATTTTGTGGAGGATTTCTGCATTTATTTTCATGAGGAATATTGGTCCATAATTTTCTTTTCTCATATTTTGTCTACTATTTGTATCAGGGTAAAAATGATCTCATAAAGTGAGCTGGGAAGTGTGCCCTCTCCTTTCTGGAAGTTTGTATAAAACTGGTATTATGTCTATAAATGGCTGGCAGACTTCCTTAGTGGAGTTTTCTGTTCGAGGATTTTAAATGACAAATTCAATGGTTATAGGACTAATTCAGATTATCAACTTCTTCTTGAGGGAGCTTTGTTAGTTGTGCCTTTCAAGGAATTTATCCATTTCATCTAAGCTGTCAAAGTCATAAAGCTGTTCAAAATAGTCCCTTATCATATTTTTAAAATGTCTGTAGAGGGGCGCCTGGGTGGCTTAGTCGGTTGGGCGTCCTACTTTCGCTTAGGTCATGATCTCGCGGTTTGTGGGTTCGAGCCCCGCGTCGGGCTCTGTGCTGACTGCCAGCTCGGAGCCTGGAGCCTGTTTCAGTCTGTGGCTCCCTCTCTCTCTGACCCTCCCCTGCTCACGCTGTCTCTCTCTCTCTCCTAGAAATAAATAAAAATATTTAAAAAAAAAATGTCTGTAGGATCTGTAGCAATGCCTCTATTTTCATTCTTGACATTATTAATTTGTGTCTTTATCTGCTTGGGTAGATGTTTCTCAATTGCACTGATCTTAACAACAACACAGCTTTTGATTTCATTGATTTTACCTAGTATTTTCTGTCTTAAATTTTATTAATTTTTGCTCTTATTTCTTTCATTCTGCCTGATTGGGTTTAATTTGCTATTTTTTTTCCTAGCTTCTTAAAGTGAAGGCTTAGATTATTTAAGATCTTTCTTTTTCTAATTCAGTAAATTTTTGTCTGAACACCGCTCTAGCTGTATCTTCTAAAATTTTATACATTGTGTTTTCATTTTCATTCCATCCAAACTATTACTGATTTCCTTCTGTGGCTTCTCTGGGACCTGTTAGATTATTGAAAAGTGTGTTGTTTAATTTCCAAATATTTGGAGATTTTACAGATGGCTTTGTATTACAGATAATTTAATCCCATTATGGTCAGATAAAAGTACTTTGCATGATTTCAATATTTTTACATTTTTTGAAGTTTGTTTTATGGTTCAGAATATGACCCATGGTGATCAATGTTCCGTGTGCATTTGAAGAAAGAAATGTGTATTTTGCTATTGTAGGGTAGAGCATTTTATAAATGTCAATTAGTTCAAGTTAGTTGATAGTGTTGTTCATGTCTTCTATATCCTTACTGAGTATCTGTTGACTTATTCTACTGATTATTGAGAGATGTGTACTGAAGTCTCCAACTGTCGTTATCAATTTGTCCAATTCCACCTTTCATTTCTATCAATTTTTGCTTCATGTATTTTGAAGTCCTGTTGTTAGATACGTTACATATTTAAGATAGTTATGTTGTCATGTTTGACATGTTGACATGACATGACCACTTTTTCATTATGTCCCTCTTATCCCTAGTAATGTTCTGTGTTCTAAAGTGTTTTGCTTGACATTAATATAGCCACTCCAGATTTCTTTTTATTAGCATTTGTTTAGTGTACTTTTTCCAAATCCTTTTATTTTTAACCTATCTATGTCTTCATATTTAACTATTTTTTAATAGAAAGCATAGTTGGGTCTTGATTTTTTATCCAATCTGACATTCTTCATCTTTTAATTACACGAGGGGTGAGCAAACTATAATCTGTGGGCTGGAAGATTTTATTTGAACACAACCATGTCCTTTGTTTAAATATGGTTCATGTGCTCCTGTGACAAAAGCAGAGTTGAGTAGTTGTGCTCAAGACTATATAACCTGTTAGCCTAAAATAGTCACTATTTGCACTGTAAAAAATGTGCCCTAACCTCTGATTTAGACCATTTATATATAATGCAATTATTTATATAGTTGGGTGTTCTTGATTTTCATAAAAGTGAATTACACTTAGAACAACTAGACAGAAGATGAATAAGGAAATGAAAACACTGTAAGCCAACTAGACTATCAGACATCTATAAAACACTCTTCTCAACAGCAGCAGAACATATATTCTTCTTAAGTGCCCATAGAATTTTCTAGGATAGACATATGTTAGGTCATAAAACAAACTTCAATAAATTTCAAAGTATAAAATAATGCAGAGTATGTTCTATTATCATAATGTAATAAAATTACAAATTAATAACAGAAAAAAATTGGGGAGATGAACAAATATATGGAAAATAAACACACCCTTAAATAACCAATGGGTCAAAAAATAAATCAAAACAAAAATTAGAACACACTTTGAAATAAATAAAAATGAAGACATAATATACCAAAACATAAGAGATACAGCTAAAGTAGTGCCGGAGAGAAATTTATATCTGTAAACACCTACATTAAGAAGAAAAACATCTCAAATCACTAATCTGAACTTCCATCTTAGTTAAGAGAAAAATAACATAAACAGTAGAAGGTAGAGAATAACAAAGACTGGAGTGGAAATGAATAAATTAGACAATAGGAAAACAATAGAAAAACTATTGAAACCAGAAGCTGGTTCTTTTTTTTTTTTTTAATGTTTTATTTATTTCTGAGAGAGAGAGAGAGAGACAGCGTGAGCAGGGGAGGATCAGAGAGAGAGGAGGATACAGAATCTGAAGCAGGCTCCAGGCTCTGAGCTAGCTGTCAGCACAGAGCCCGATGTGGGGCTTGAACCCATGAACTGTGGGATCATGACCTGAGCTGAAGTCGGACGCTTAACCGATTGAGACACCCAGGCTCCCCCAGAAGCTGGTTCTTTGAAAAGAGCAACAAAATTGACATTATCTTTAGAAGCCTCTAAAGATTATTAGAACCAGAAATGAAAAAGGAAACATCAGGGGTGCCTGGGTGGCTCAGTCGGTTAAGCGTCTCAACTTCAGCAAAGGTCATGATCTCACGGTTTGTGGGTTCGAGCCCCATGTCAGGCTCTGTGCTGACAGCCAGCTCAGAGCCTGGAGCCTGTTTTGGATTCTGTGTCTCCCCCTCTCTCTGACCCTCCACTGCTCACGCTGTCTCTCTCTCCTAGAAAAAAAAAAAAAAGCATTAAAAAAAATTTAAAAAAAGAAAAAGGAAACATCACTACCAACCTTAGAGAAATAAAAAGGATTACAAAGGACTGCTATGGACAACTGTGTGGCAATAAATTAGATAAACTGGATGAAATGGACAATTTCCTAGAAAGAAAAAGTACTGAAATGGATTCAAGAAGAAATACAGAATTTAAATAGACCTATAATGAATAATGTAATTGCAATAGTTTTAAAAACTACAGAAAAAGAAAAGCCCAGGCCTAGACAGTTTTACCACTGGACTATACCAAACATTTAAAGAATTAATACTAATTCTCACAAATTCTTTTAAAAATAGAAGGGGATGGACCACTTTACAACTCATTCGATGAGGCCAGTATTACTGTGACACCAAAAACCAAAGACATCACAAGTAAAGAAAATCACAAAATACTTATAGTAAACTGAATTCAGCAATGTAGAAAAGAATTACACAACATGACCAATTGAGATTTACCCCAGAAATGCAAGGTTGTTTTAACAAGTGAAAATCAATTAATGCAATACACCACATAAATAAAATAAGAAACAGACACTATATGATGTTCCCAACAGAGGCATAAAAGCACTTGACAAAATCCAGTATCTTTTCATGATAAAAACAATTAACAAACTAGAAGAAAACTTCCTCAATCTGATAAAAGGCGTCTCTGAAAAACCCACAGCTAACAACACACTTACTGGTGAACGACTGGATTCTTTCCCTCTAAGATACAGAACAAGAAAAGGATGTGAACTTTCACCACTGCTATTCAACACTGTACTGGAAACTGCAACCAAATAAACTAGAAAAAAAAACTAAAAGACATCAAGACTGGAAAAGAGGTAGTAAGACTATCTCTATTTGTACAGAATGTGATCCTGTAAATAAGATTCCTAGGGAATGAAGTAAAATACCATTAGAACTAATAAACAAGTTCAAGATGAACAAACAAAAATCAATTCTAAGTTCTATGAAGCAGCAATGAGCAAATTGAAAATAAGATTAAGAAAGTAATTCTAGGGGCATCTGGGTGGCTTAGTTGGTTAAGCGTCTGACTTCGGCTCAAGTCATGATTTCATGGTTTGTGGGTTCAAGCCCTGTGTCGGGCTCTGTGCTGACAGCTAGCTCAGAGCCTAGAGTCTGCTTCAGATTCTGTGTCTTCCTCTCTCTCTGACCCTCCCCTGCTCACACTGTGTGTGTCTCTCTCTCAGAAATAAATAAAACATTTAAAAAAATTAAAAATAAAAAAGAAAGTAATTCTATTTACAATAGCATCAGAAACAATACTTAGGAATAAGTTAAACAAAAGAAGTGTAGGACTTATATAATGAAAATTGTAAAACATCATTGAAATAAATTAAAGATGTAAATAAATAGGAAAATATTCCATGTTCATAGATTAGAAGACTTAACATTGTTAAGATGGTAATATGCTTAAAAATGATCTACAGATTCAACATAATCCCTATCTTAATGCCAGTTGGCTTTTCTTTTCTTTTGCTTTTTTCAGAAATAGGCAGGCTGATCCCAAAATTCATATGGAACTTCAAGGAACCCAAAATAGCCAAAACGATCTTGAAAAAAGAACAAATTTGGAGGACTAACACTTCCTGACTTTGAAACTTACTACAAAGCAATGATAATCAAGACAGTGTGGTACTGGCATAAGGACAGATATACATATCAATGGGATATAATTGACAATCCAGAAATAAAACCATGTGCCTATGATCAACTAATATTCCACAAGGAAGCAAAGATTATCCAATGTGGAAAGAATATTAAAAAAAATGGTTCTGAAACAACTGGATAGCCACATGGAAAAGAGTGAAGTTGGACTCCTACACATGCCACATACAAAAGTTCACTCAAAATGGATCAAAGACCTAAATGTAACAGCTAAACATACAAAACTTTTCAGAAGAAAACAGTCATAAACGTTCATGACTTTGGATTTGGCAGTTGTTTCTTACACATGATACCAAAAGCATGGGCAACAAAGGAAAAATAAATTGTACTTCATCAAAGTTAAAAACTTTTGTGCTTCAAAGGACACTGTCTAGAAAGGGAAAAGACAACTTAAAGAATGGGAGAAAATATTTTCAAGTCATAAATCTGATCAGGGACTTGTATCTAAAGTATGTAAAGAACTTATGACTTAATAATTAAAAGACAAATAATATAATTAAAAACTGGGCAAAGACTCTGAATAGACATTTCTCCAAAGAAGATATACAAATGGCCATGAAAAGATGCTCAAAAGAGCATTTCAGTCATCAGGAAATCAAAACCACATTGGGACATCACTCTGTACTCACTAGGATGGCTAGAAAGAAAAAATCAGATAATACAAGTATTCTGGAGGTGGAGAAATCAGAAGCCTTATACATTACTGATGACACTATAAAACAGTGCAGCCACTTCGGAAAAACAGTCCTGCAGCTCCTCAAATGATTAAAATACAGTTACCATATGACCTAGGTCTAACCAAGAGAAATGAAAATATACGGCCACACAAAAACTTATACAAATGTCTACAGCAGCATTATTCATGACAGCCAAAAGATGAAAACAACTCCAATGTCTATCAACTGACGAGTGGATTTCTTAAATGTGGTAATCCATACAATGGAATATTATTTGGCCATAAAATGGAATGAAATATTGACACATGCCACAACATGGATGAACCCTGAAAGTGTTACATCAAGTGAAAGAAGTCACAAAAGTCTTCATATTGTATGATTCTATTTATGTAAAATATCCAAAATATGTAAATCTAGAGACACAAAGTAGATTAGTGGCTGCATAAGGCTCTTGAGGGAAATGCAGGGATAGGAGTGTGATGGTGGTTTCTTTTTGAAGTGATAAGATGTTCTAAAATTTATGGTTGGTGGTATTGGATATATCTGTGAATAAACTACAATCTATTGAATCATATACTTTAACATGTGAATTATATGGCATATGAATTATATCTCAATAAAGCTGTTTTCTAAAATGAATTTATACCCTGTGTGATAATCCTTTGTGCCTCACTTCTTTTGTTCATGATAAAGTCTGTGATATTTATCTATATTTTTCTGTGTCAGAAGTGCATTTATTTTATTGCCTTGTAGTTATTTATTCTGTTGTATGAATGTACCTCAATTCATTTAATCTATCCTGTTGATGACACTGAAATTTTTAATTTTTTTTTAATGTTTTATTTATTTCTAGGAGAGAGAGAGAGAGACGGCGTGAGCAGGGGAAGGTCAGAGAGAGAGGGAGTCACAGACTCTGAAACAGGCTCCAGGCTCTGAGCTGGCAGTCAGCACAGAGCCCGACGCGGGGCTCGAACTCACGAACCGCGAGATCATGACCTAAGCGAAAGTCGGATGCTTAACCGACTAAGCCACCCAGGTGCCCTGACACTGAAATTTTTAAATCTTTAGCTCTTATGAATAGAAATGTCTTCAACATTCTGGTACACATTATGATAAACAGATACACTAATTTTACCTGCGTATATATCTAGGAGTAGGGCTGCTGGATCACTGCTGTAACAGAAGCATGTTTGGTTTTAGCAGATACTGCCATAAAGTCTTCCAGACAAGCTGTACCAATTTATAGCAGCAATGTATCAGAGCTCCGATTGCTTTCCATCCTAACACTTGGTATCTTAATTTTAGCCATTTCAGTGAGTGTGCAGTGATTTCTCACTGTGATCTTAATTGGCATTCATTGATGAGTGATGATGTTGAACATTTTTCCTTTGCTTGTTGCCCATTTGTAGATCTTCTTTTGTGATGTTTATGTTTAATTCTGTTGCCCATTTTTCATTTGGTTGTCACTTCTCATTGAATTTTAAGAGTTCTATATATACTCTGGAATTTGTCAGGCTTATGTATTAACACATCTTCTGCCTGTCTATCTATGGCTTGTCTTTTTCCTATCTTGAGTGTATCTTTTGACAAACTGAAGTTCTCAGTTGTAATGAAGTCCACATTATCAATATTTTATGATTGAATGTTTTTAGAAACCTTACTGTTGTATATTTTACTATAATATATCTCAAATCAATGTTTTTGTATGGCAGTAGGGAGGGCCAAGATTCTTTTTTTCCCACATAGACATCTAATTGTTCCAGCATCATTTATTATTTAAACAATTTTTTTTTTATTTCCAGGAGAGAGAGAGAGACAGCGTGAGCAGGGGAGGGTCAGAGAGAGAGGGAGTCACAGACTGAAACAGGCTCCAGGCTCTGAGCTGGCAGTCAGCACAGAGCCCGATGCGGGGCCCGAACCCACGAACCGCGAGATCATGACCTAAGCGAAAGCCGGACGCTCAACCGACTAAGCCACCCAGGCGCCCCCCAGCATCATTTATTATTAAAAATAATCTTTTCCCCACTGAATAGCACTGGCATCTTTCTCATAAATAAAATGATCATGTGTGAGTCTACTTCTGGACTCTATTCTGTGGTGTAAATCCTCAGACTCTACTCATTTTTTTCCCAAAATTATCCTTTCATCTCCAAAGAAATTTTAATATCATCCTGTCAACTTCCATAAGTAAATCATCTGGGCTTTTGATTGGGATTGTCGAGTCTATAGATCACATTGGGAAAACTGACATTTTTTTTTTTTAATGTTTTTATTTATTTCTAGGAGAGAGAGACAGCATGAGCAGGGGAGGGTCAGAGAGAGAGGGAGTCACAGACTGAAACAGGCTCCAGGCTCTGAGCTGGCAGTCAGCACAGAGCCCGACGCGGGGCCCGAACCCACGAACCGCGAGATCATGACCTAAGCGAAAGTCCGACGCTTAACCGACTAAGCCACCCAGGCGCCCCGGGAAAACTGACATTTTAACAAATTTTGAGTTTTCCAGTTCATGAACATGGTATGTATTTTCATTCATTTAGGTCTTTAAAGTTTTCCCTCAGCAGTGTTTCAGTGTTTTTTAGTTTTCAATGTATTGATTATCCTATATTGATTCTATACATTCACTATATTGATTACTAAACATCTCAATGGGTATTCATGCTATTAAAAATGGGGTATTTTATTTTAGTTTTCAGTTTATTTTGAAAGAGAGAGGGAGGGAGAGAGGGAAAGAAGGAAAGAGGGAGACAGGGAGAGAGGGAGAGAGAGAGAAAAAGAAGGGGAGGGGAAGACAGAGAGAGAGGGAAAGAGAGGATCCCAAGCAGGTTCTGAACTGTCAGCATGGAGCTCAATGTGGGGGTCTGTCTCATGACCCATGAATGAGATCATGACCAGAGCTGAAATCAAGAGTCTCTAAAAATGGTATTTTAAAAGTTAATTTTCCACTTATGTCTTGCTAGTATGCATATATAATTAATTTTTGTATACTAACCTGTACCCAGCAACCATACCAAATTCATTTATTTTTAGATTTTTATTTAAAATAAAACAGAAGGGCACCTGGATGGCTCATTTGGCTAAGTGTCTGACTTCAGCTCAGTCATGATTTCATGGTTCGTGAGTTTGAGCCCCACACTGGGCTGTCTGCTGTCAGCGCAGAGCCCACTTCAGGTCCTCTGCCTCCCCCGCCCCTCACCCGCTCGTGCTCGCTCGTGTGTGCTCTCTCAAAATAAACATTAAAAAAAAAACCTACCTTTCAAAATAAAACAGAGATATAGAAAACAATTTTGTGTGTGTATTTTTTAAAATGCTGAATTATTGGGACAAATTCTACTTTGTTATAATATCATTTTTATATATTGCTGAATTCAGATTTCTGAAATTTGAGGATTTTCCATCTATTATTGAATATTTTGACCTATCCTATTTTTTTTCTTGCCTTGAAATGTCTTTGTCAAAGTTATTCACAGTGTCCTGTTACTGCCTTTGTAGAGTAAATTTAGATCTTTAGAAAGATTTGTAGCGATGTCTACATTTGAATTACTGATATTAGTAATTTGTGTCCTTTTTATTTATTGCTCCATCTAGCTTGGATTCAATTGTAGTAATGTTTCCAAAAAATAGTCTTTCAGCTTTGTTGATTTTCTCTTGTATGTCTGCTACTTCACTGTTTTCTTCTCTCTTTTTTTATTATGTTATTCCTTCCACTTTCCTTGGGTTTAATTTGTTTTTATTTCCCTAGATTCAAGCTGGAAGCTAAGGTTATTGATTTTCAACTCTTCATCTTTTCTTTTTTTTTTTTTTAAATGTTTTTTATTTATTTCTAGGAGAGAGAGAGAGAGAGACAGCGTGAGCAGGGGAGGGTCAGAGAGAGAGGGAGTCACATACTGAAACAGGCTCCAGGCTCTGAGCTGGCAGTCAGCACAGAGCCCGACGCGGGGCTCGAACCCACGGACCACGAGATCATGACCTAAGCGAAAGTCGGACGCTTAACCGACTAAGCCACCCAGGCGCCCCCATCTTTTCTAATATATGAATATAAAGCTATTGGTTTTCCCTTATTTTAGTTGTATCTCACAAGGTTTAATGTCATATTTGTTTATTTTTGAAAGCTTAATATATTCCATTATTTTCATTTTGATTTCTTCTTTGGTGAGTTATGTAGAAGTGTTTCTTTTAGATTTTCAACAGTGGGAGTTCTCTAATCATCTTCCTCTTGTTGATTTCTAGTTTATTTTGTTCAGAGAACATACTTTGTATGATTTCAATCCTTTGATATTTGTTGAGACTTGCTTTTTGACTCAACATATGATCTATTTTGGTAAATGTTACAAGTACATCTGAAAAGAATGTGCATTCTATAGTTAACAGGTGTGCTGTTCTATATACATATCAGGACTGAAGTGAAGTTTAATGTTAGGGAAACCTAGGAAATCAATAATGAATGTTTATGGGTGAGCTATTAAATACACTTCACTATGATAAGGAGTCATTGTGCTAAGGTAACTGTATGGAAAAATGTCCAGATTCACATCTGTATTTTTATAAAAGAAAACCACAATGTACAGAAGGAAATATGTCAGGTACAAGTATACTTGAATGAGAGACTCTTGAATGCTGACAAAAACTGAGGACTGATGGATGTGGGGGGGAGGGGGGGATGGGCATGGAGGAGGGCACTTTGGGGATGAGCACTGAGTGTTATGTAGAAACTAATTTGACAATAAACTATTTGTAAAAAAAAAAAAAAAAAAAAAAAAAAAAGAACGATATTCCTAATTAGGCCAGACGTTTGGGAGAAGGAATAATATAGTCACGATAGATATCTGAGAACCACAAAAAAATCTGTCTCCTGAACTTGTGACCCCTGCTACATTTCTTTAGTGACTCCATAGCCCTGTAATTAAAATCCCTACTCACTTCCATAGGGCTTTGCTTTGTATTATTAGGGTAAGTTTATGCTGCCTGTGAGGAATAATTCAAATGGAATGCTGCCAAAATTGAAGATTTTCAGGAGCAACTTCTATCAGAGATACTTGGGTATCTGAGATAATTGCTTAATTCCCTTTGTAGTAAAAAATCTTAAATTCAGGTTCTTTTATTTCTGTGGCCTAACACCTGACCCAAAATGCACACTAGAAAATCCATTCAAGTGTTCTCATTTTGTTTAATGTGCCTGAGGATCAGCTCCAATTGCTTTCCTTCTTGGTTAATCTCAAAACTATCATCTCTGAGAATTTCTTATCCACTGAGAACTAATCTCTGAGCCAAAAGCAACCCATGACCAATTGCTAGTTATTAAGCCAATGGAGGAACCAAGCAAATAATGCCTGTGAAGGAATAAGCATTTAATCCTAGTTTTGGTGTGTGCAAGTGAACAGATAATTCAAACATGAGTCTTGATAAACAATAGCTTCTATCTATTGCATTTGGATAAATTAGAATGACCTTTCCAGTTCTGGGCTGAGGAGACTACAATATATATAAAAATAAAAATTAAAAAAATTTAAAAAAATAAATAAGAAAGATAATTCTGTCAACTGAACTGCCTTTCTGCTGGTAGAGGATTCATGCTGGGTTTTGTTCTAAAGCTCTCAGGGGGTTTACTCTGTTTACTATAACTCCTAAGACTTTCAGTAATGACATTTTAGATGAATACTTTATATCAAGGTCAAAATTCTAGCACTGGAGGTAAGCGAAATTCTTCCTTGCAAAGACTCAAAGACAACTAAAGGCTTTTCTCTATCTTAATTATTTTGAGATAAAAAATTACTCATAGTACAAAATAAATAGCTTTAAGAATTCTAATCAGGGGCGTCTGGGTGGCTTAGTCGGTTGGGTGTCCGACTTTCGCTTAGGTCATGATCTCGCGGTTCGAGGGTTCGAGCCCCGCGTCGGGCTCTGTGCTGACTGCCGGCTCAGAGCCTGGAGCCTGTTTCAGTCCGTGACTCCCTCTCTGACCCTCCCCTGCTCATGCTGTCTCTCTCTCCTAGAAATAAATAAAACATTAAAAAAAAAAAGAATTCTAATCACTAAGATTACTTCTAGCCTTAACATTGAATGACACTTTACGAAGAGTATGATTCCAAGGATACTCCTAGCAACATCTAAAAATTATGTTCTTCAATGGAGACTCTGAAAAGGAGCCAGAAAGATTAAGAAGCAGCGAGCTCCTTTATGTTAGAAAGGTTTGGAGTGTCTTATAATCATAAGCAGTTATCTTTGGCATAATTCCTACTTCCCCTTAAATCTCCTTTTTCTTTTCCTGAACACCTATCTGCCTTTTTCTGCCCTACACCTATATCTCAAGTTGAATCTTTATTAAGATATTTTTTCTAAATGTCCCTTTCTCTCCCAAAGTACAAGCTGATAATGACTTAAATTGTGGGCTTTCTCAGTGATTTTTGCATAGAGAGCTCTCTAAGATCAAAATACTCTAATACTCAAATGAGTGACTCTTTAACGATAGAATTTCTTTTTTTAATGTTATATTTGAGAGAGAGAGAGAGGGAGGGAGCGCGGGAGAGCGAGCGTGAGTGGAGGAGGGGCAGAGACAGAAACAGAATCTGAAGCAAACTCCAGGCTCTGAGCTCCGAGCGGTCAGCAGAGCCCCACACACGGTTGGAACCCACAAGCAGTGAGATCAGAACCTGAGCTGAAGTCAGATGCTTAACCAACTGAGCCACCTAGGTGCCCCTAATGATAATTTTAAGAGGTAGAGAAAGAATAAACATGACACAACTTTTCGGCTTGTATGGAACTTAGATTCTAGCTGGGGAGATAAACAATATATAATATCAAGTAGTGATGTATTGTAAAAAAATATACAGGTTATGGAAGTTGTGATTAAAGTTGCTACTTTAGAAAAAGTGTGTTCAAGAAATACCTGAGGTGGAGGAATGACAACTTGAGCAGAGGGTGTGGGGGAGCAAGCCATATGAATATCCAGGAAAAGAGTATTCTAGGAAAAAGGAATGGCAAACACAAAGGCCCAGAGGCAAGAAAGTATTAAGTATTATTGATATAGCAGGACTAGAGTACAGTGAGCTGAGAGGCAGAGTGATGGGAGGTGAGGTCAGAGAGGTAACCAAGGGCCAGATAATCTATGGCCTTGTAGATCATGGCAATGACTGAATTTTATTTTAAGTCCAAAGTAAATGGGAAGTACAAGAGGACTGACATGATCTGACTTATAATTCTCTGACTGCTGTGCTGCTACTAGATTTACAAAGGGGCAAAAATGGGAGCAGAGGGGATAGTTGGGAAGCCATTACAGTGATCCAGATGAGAGATAAGGTAGCTTGGACTAAGGAAATATTGCTGGCCTGATTTATTGTTTGGAAGGGACCCATCATAAATCACACTACTTTCAGCTTCACCTCCCACTTTATAAACCCTAAGTAAGAGACAACTCCAAAACTAACAATGTTCTCTAATACATCTGGCTTTTGTTTATTCAATTCTCACAGCTTTTAATGCCTTCTACTTTCTTTTCTAACCATTAAATCTTAATCATTCTTCAAGAGTAAATTCAAAACTACCTTTTGAAATGGACCATTTCTGGCTCTGTGGTCCCACATACTTTATATTTCTATTAGTGAAGTTACTTCAGTTTGCTTTGTATATGTGCAATAAATTAGGTTTCTTACCTCCTTCCCTTCACTGTAAATTTCTTAAGGACAGAGACAATAAAACATTTCCTTATGTTTCCACAATACTTAGTAGCACTTGGAATTTAATAAAGACTTTATAAAATAAATTTGGTAAGCAGCTTTCCTTAGGTTACTAATATAATGGCATGTGAGGGTTAATCCTTTTCTAAAAGCTAATTCCCATAGTACTAGATTTCAATCACTGTTTATATAGTTCTTAATTAACTTTGATTTAGAATAGATTTTTAGAAGTTTAGTGTTTTCCAATTTTACCCCAGAAGCTTATGATTCACCAGCTTTGTACTTTCACTTAATTTGTCTATTTACAGTTGGTAGCTTAATGATTTATTTACATTACTCACAAGCTGAATTCATACTTTTAGGCATTATTTCATTAGAAATACCCAGTCTTAATCAGTCTTAAGAAATAAAAAATGTTAAGAAGGGAGATTCATTTTGTCTAAATGTATTTTTTCCCATCTCATTCTTTTTAAAATAAATGCCTTATGATAGTTGCAAATGACATATCAGATAAAGGGTTAATATCCAGAATCTATAAGGAACTCACCAAACTTCACTCCCTAAAAACAAACAACCCAGTGAAGAAATGGGCAGAAGACATGAACAGACACTTCTCCAAAGAGGACATCCAGATGGCCAACAGACACATGAAACGATGCTCAGCATCCCTCCTCATCAGGGAAATACACATCAAAACCACACTGAGATACCACCTCAGGCCAGTCAGAGTGGCTAAAATGAGCCAATCAGAGAACTCTAGATGCTGGCAAGGATGTGGAGAAACGGGCACTCTCCTACGCCGTTGGTGGGAATGTAAACGGGTACAGCCCCTCTGGAAAACAGTGTGGAGGTTCCTCAGGAAACTAACACTAGAACTCCCCTATGACTGAGCAATAGCACTGCTAGGAATTTACCCCAGGGATACAGAAATGCTGATGCATAGGAGCACATGGACCCCAATGTTCATAGCGGCACTCTCAACAATAGCTAAAACATGGAAAGAGCTTAAGTGTCCATCAACGGACGAATGGATCAAGAAGATGTGGTTTATCTATACCATGGAATACTACATGGCAATGAGAAAGAATCAAATCTGGCCATGTGTAGCAACATGGATGGACCTTGAGGGTGTTATGCTGAGCGAAATAAGTCAGGCAGAGAAGGACAAATATCATATGTTTGCACGTATAGGAGGATTAGGAGGAACTTAACTGAGGAACAAGGAGGGGAAGAAGGGGGGAAATGGTGGGGGAAAGGGAGAGAGGCAAACCATGAGAGACTCTTGAATGCTGACAAAAACTGAGGACTGATGGATGTGGGGGGGAGGGGGAATGGGCATGGAGGAGGACACTTGGGATGAGCACTGGGTGTTATGTGGAAACTAATTTGTCAATAAACTATTTGTAAAAAAAAAATAAAAAATAAATAAAAAAATAAAATAAGTGCCTTATGTTTAAATTTGGGAAATACATGAATCAACAGAATTATCTAAAGGAACTTCCCCATAATTTCTGCCCTACTCTCCAGCTTAATCTTAAAGTATCTAATCAACAGGTTGAGCATAAATATCAACACCATATATGTAAGTCTCAACAGTAACAAGATCTATTTTTTTTTTTTTACAAACAAGGTCTTATATCATTTTCTTAAAGTTTTAATTTAAATTCCAGTTAGTTAACATACTGTGTAATTTTAGTTTCAGGTGTACAATACAGTGATTCAACACTTCCAATACAACAGCCAGTACTCATAACAATTGTAAACTTCACCTATTTAACTTGTCCCCCCACCCACTTCCCCTCTGGTAACCATCAGTTTGTTTTCAATAGTTAAGAGTCTGTTTCTTAGTTTGCATCTCTATTTCCCTTTGCTCATTTGTTTTGTTTCCTAAATTCCACATATGAGTGAAATCATATGGTATTTGTCATCCTCTGACTTATTTCACTTACCATAATAATCTACCACCATCCACATGGTTACAAACGGCAAGATTCCATTCTTTTTTTTTTTTATGGTTGAGTAATATTCCATTGTATGCATGCACACACACACATATATCTTCTTTATCCATTCACTAGTGGATAGACACTTGGTCTGTTTCCATAATTTGGCTATTGTAGACAATGCCGCTATGAACATCGGGATGCATATATCCCTTTGAATTCATATTTTTGTATTATTTGGGTAAATACTTAGTAGTATAATTGCTAGATCATAGGGTAGTTCTATTTTTCACTTTTTGAGGAATCTCCATACAGTATTCTAGAGTGGCTGCACCAGTTTGCATTCCTACCAACAGTACCAGAGGGTTCCCCTTTCTCCACTTGCCAACACTTGTTTCCCGTGTTGTTGATTTTAGTCATTCTGTGCAAAGATTTGATTTGCATTTCCCTGATGATGAGTGATGATGAGTATCTTTTCATGTGTCTATTGGCCATCTGTAGGTCTTCTTTGGAAAAATGTCTCTTCATGTCTTCTGCCCAATTTTTTTTTTAGAGACAGAGTGCACACAAGCTGGGGAGAGGGGCAGAGGAAGAGAAAGAGAATCTTTTTTTTTTTTTGAGGGGTTGAGGGGCAAGGGGGAGAGAGAGAATCACAAGCAGGCTCCATGCCTGTGCAGAGCCCAATGTGGGCCTCGATCTCATGACCATGAGATTATGACCTGAGCCAAAGTCAGGAGTTGGATGCTTAACTGAGCTACCCAAGTGCCCCTATAGAAAGAGAATCTTTAAGCAGACTCTATAATCAATGCAGAGTCCAATGCAGGGCTCGATCCCATGACCCTGGGATCATGACCTGAACTGAAATCAAGAGTTGGATGCTCAACTGACACCATGTGTTAAAAAGAGAGTCTTTTCCCCATTGGATAGTCTTTACTGCTTTGTTGAAGATTACCTGACCATACAGTTGTGGGTTCATTTCTTGGTTTTCTATTCTGTTCTATTAATCTATTTGCTTGTTTTTGTGCCAGTACCACACTGTCTTGACCACTACAGCTTTGTAATATAACTTAAAATTCAGAATTATGAGACCTCCAGCTTTGCGTTTTCAAGGTTGCTTTGGCTATTTAGGATCTTTTTTGGTTCCACACAAATTTTAGGACTGCTTGTTCAGGCTCTGTGGAAAATGCTGGTGCTATTTTGATAGGATTACATTAAATGTGTAGATTATTTTGGGTAATATAGACATTTTAACAATATTTGTTCTTTCAATCCACACACATGAAATGTCTTTCCATTTCTTTGTACCATCTTCAATTTTCTCCATCAGTGTTTTATAATTTTCAGATTATAAATAGGACTGATTCTGATTAGTCTTTCTGCTGCTTCATTACTGATATACAGAAATGCAACATATTTCTCTATGTTGATTTTGTGTCCTGACTTTCCTGAATTTGTGTATTCATTCTAGTAGTTTCTTGGTGGCTTTTGGGTTCTCTATAAAGAGCATCATGTCATCTGTATTTTTGTTTTATTTATTAAGGTACTACATATTCACTGAAAGATTCAAATAATACAAAAATAAAATAAAAAGTAAATCTCCCCAACTCACTAAATCCTATCCTAAGAGATAGTAGCAGCAAATGTTGAGTTTGGTGTGTATTCTTCCAAGACTTTATATATATATATCATGGATGTGTTAGGTATTGCATATATATAAATATAAACAAAAGCAGACACAGTATATTTCCTCATGGAGCTTATAGTCTAGCATATGTGCATACGAATATGCACACACATATATGTTTTTTTTAAAGATAAAAACTGAGTATCAGAAAAGGCCAGGAAAAGCATAACATTCCAAAGTGAAGGGCACACCCCAAGGTGCATTTCCTTTATCTACAATAACAAAAACCATTAATTTCCATCTATACATAGACTAGTGTTGGTAAGGATGTGGAGAACTCTTATACATTGGAACTCTTGTACAGTGTTGGCAAATGCAAAATGCAAATGCATTTGAGTAGGTTCCTCAAAAAATTAAAAATAGAGCTACTATGTGATCCAGCAATCCTATTTCTAATATTTATACAAAATAACTGAAATCAAGATCTTGAAGAGATATCAGCACTGCAATGTTCACTGCAGTGTCATTCACAATAGTCAAGATGTGAAAACAATGTAAATGTCTACTGATGTGAAAACAATAAAATGTCTATGAGGGATGAATGGATAAAGAAAATGTGGTATTTACATGTAACAGGATACTATTCAGCATTAAAAAGGAAGAAAATTATTCAATATGTGATAAAATGGATTAAACTTGAGGACATTCCATGAAGTAAAATAAGCCAGTCAGTAAAGGACAAATACTATATGATTCAATTTATATTAGGTTCAACTGAAGAGTCAAATGTATAGAGTCAAAGAGTGGAATGGTAGTTGCTAAGAGCTGGGGGCAAGGGAAACAAAAAATGCTGGTCAACAGGCATAAAGTTACAGTTGAATAAGATGAATACATTCTAGAGATCTGCTGTACAACACAATACATATAGTAAACACTATTATATTGTACATTCAGTACTTTGTTAAGAGGATAGATGTCATGTTAAGTGTTCTTACCACAACAAGATAAAACTTTAATAAAGACAAAATAAATAACAGTATAAGATACTACTTGAAAATGAGGGGCGTCTGGGTGGCTCAGTTGGCTAAGTGTCCGACTTCAGCTCAGGTCATGATCTAACAGTTTGTGAGTTTAAGCCCCACATCAGGCTCTGTGCTGACAGCTACCTCAGAGCCTGAAGCCTGCTTCAGATTCTGTGTCTCCCTCTCTCTCTGCCCCTCCCTTACTTGTGGTCTCTCTCTCAAAAAACATTAAAATAAACATTAAAAAATTAAAAATAAATAAATAAAATGTTTTGATGTCAATTGCTTAGATAGGTAACCAAGTTGCTATTTCTGAGGAGGCATCCATGATCCTATCTTAATCAAGTATCCAAATCCCCTCTAATAGCTCCTGATTTTGCCTTCCAATAAGTCACTTACCAGATACAAAAGATATAAAAGTTTCAGGTATCTTTTAAACCTAAAACTATCTTTGAGATTTCCAAAAGGAACCCTGGAAAAATGCAAAAATTCATTCTTTCTCCTCATAAGGAGAGAAATGTGAGAATTAGGTCCATTTGATGGGTTAGTATTCCTTAAGAGCTGTCATGAGACAACAAGAGAAGAGTTGCAAAAGAAGAAGAGATTCTTAGCCTTCCTTATATTAAAGTTTTACAAGTAAAAAACTACTAACATAAAATTTTTGGAAATTGTACACCTTCTGAGCAGTTCCTAGAGAGGACTATCTTGAGTAAATCCTCAAGAGAAAACTAATTGTAAGTCTTACCAGTTTTTTTCAATAACTGACAGAATATCAAGATAGAGGCTCAACAAGGAAATATAGAATGCGAAACAGTATAAACCAAGTAGGCCTAACAGGCATATAGAAAATACTCCACCTAACAAAAGCACAATATACATTCTTCTCAAGTGCTCATGGAATATTCTCCAGTATAGACTATATATCTGGCTACAAAACAAGTTTCAATAAATTTAATAAGACTAAAATCATACAAAGTATATTTATATTCTCTGACCACAATAAAATGATGCTAGACATCTGTAACAGAGAGAAAAGTGGAAAATTCACAAATATATGGAAATTAAATAGCATAATCTTAAATAATCAGTGGGTCAGAGAAGAAAATCAGGGGCACCTAGGTGGCTCAGTTGGTTAAATGTCTGACTCTTGGTTTCGGCTCAGGTCATGATCTCATGGTTCATGAGTTCAAGCCCTGCATCAGGCTCTGCACTGTCAGTGCACAGCCAGCTTGGGATTGTTTCTCTCTCTCTCTCGGTCTCTCAAAATAAATAAATAAACTTAAAAAACTCTCATGATGTAGTTAAGTACTGTACCCCAACAGAGAATTTTACCTTCCTTCCATTCTGATATTATTGGTTATCTTACTAAATTAACCACAGACATTAAATCTCTGTAATGTACCCACAGTTTTTGTTTTACTCTGATGTTTGCCTGAAGACTCTATTGTAAGTGACAGGCAAGAGTTTGTATATTTAACAAAGTACGACAGTCTCAGAGCCTCACAGGAAAGGACTATACCAAGTACTTCAAACTGCTGACTTGTCAGAATAGACTCTAGATTACAAGTTTCTGAGTTGACACTGCATAGATAACTTTGAGACCATAGCAGTGCCTCATGAAGTAATGAGGATTTCCAGGTTTTTTTCTAGTTTAAAAGCATACAGTTTTATGAGAGCAGACGGCTGGCCCAAGATCTAGCAGAACATCAATTACGTAGGACTGATTACATTGATGGGGGAAATTTTATTGTGGTTATGTATTTGGAATATTGTTAATATTGTTTTAATGTTCTATTTTCTGAATATAGGAGAAACTCTTTTCTTCATAAATTTGTAGCTCAAATAATTTACTAACTGAAAACAATTTAGTAGACACTACTTCTGTAAACTAAATTAAAATATTTTAAAATAATATGGTTCTCATTCACCTCCTCCCTATCTTACCTCTCCTTACTAAGTCTCCCTACTTTTCATGACAGTATAGTTATCTGCATTGGTTGTATAAGAATCTGTCCTTTTTTAAACTTCTAAATAATAGTTTATTAGTTTAAGTTTTTACATTTTTTATCATGGTTACAGAGACTTGACAATGGGTTATCATTAAGCTTGAATACTCTAGATTTTTATACAACAGAACTGAAAAACAAATACCATATGATTTCACTCATACGTGGACCTTAAGAAACAAAACAAACAAGAAAAGGGAAAAAATAAGAGATAAAGCCAGAAACAGACTCTTAACTATAGAGAAGAATCTGATAGTTACGAGAGGGGAGGGCGGTGGAGGGATGGGTTAAACAGGTGATGGGGATTAAGGAGGGAACTTGTACTGATGAGCACAGAGAGATGCATGGGATTGTTGAATTACTATATTGTACATCTGAAACTAGTGTATCAGTGTATGTTAATTAACTAGTATTACATACCACAGCATTAAAACCTAATAATCAATTCTGTTGTTTGTTTGTTTGTTTATTTATTTATTTAAGTTTATTTATTTTTTGAGAGAGAGACAGAGTGTGAGCAGAGGAAGGGCAGAGAGAGGGGGAGACACAGAATCCAAGCATGCTCCAGGCTCTGAGCTGTAAGCACACAGCCTGATGTGGGGCTCAAACCCATGAACCGTGAGATCATGACCTGAGCTGAAATCAAGAGCTGAACAATCAACTGACTCACCTATCCGGGTGCCTTGAGTATGTTTAGTTTTGTAAGAAAGTACCAAACTGTCTTCCAAGTGTCTATATACCATTTTGTATTCCTGTAGCAATGAATAGGAGTTTCCTGTTGCTCCACATTTGGTGTTGTCAGTGTTTTAGATTTTTGTGATTCTAATAGGTACGCAGTAGTATCTCATTATTGTTTTTTCAATTCCATAATGACATATAGATAGATAGAGATATAGATACAGAAGTAGAAATATATAGGTATATATGTAGTCCAGGTATGTTCCTAGAAAGAAGAAACTGATTTTCTCAGTTGGCATGGACATGCTGACAGCATTCTGACATACTTCTTAAATAAAAGTCTTTGAAACTATGAATTTTTCTCTGAGAACTGCTTTAGCACTTTAGATTCTGTTATAAAGTATTTTCTTGAAAATACTTGATTTTCTAAGTATTTTGCAGTTTCTGTGTTTTAAAATGTCCCAAGTAGTCCAGGGTTCCATTTCTAAGAGTTCTGTTTCTTGATTCCATCAATTACTTGTTTTACTTCTATATCTTGGAATTTATTCAGGTTTTCCTTGTGATCAATTTTGTAAATGTTCAAAGATTACTTTTCTATTTTCAGGTTATAGTGTATGTATGTATGTGTATATACATATGTATTTTATTTTTGAGACAGAGACAGAGCACAAACCCGGAAGGGGCAGAGAGAGAGAGAGAGGGAAGGAAACACAGAATCTGAATGAGGCTCCAGGCTCTGAGCTGTCAGCACTGAGCCTGACATGGGGCTCAAACCCATGAACTGTGAGATTATGACCTGAGCTGAAGTTGGATGCTCAACTGACTGAGCCACCCAGGCGCCCCTATAGTGTATATTTCTAATAAATCTTCTATAAAGGTTACTCAGGTATTCTCTATCCTTCCTTTTTGCTGTTTTTATTCTTTTAAATGCCTATCAAAGACTGAGGTGAATTAATTCTATATGTTTATGTTCTTCCTTATAACTCTTAAGAGCTCAATACCAAAATCCATCAAAGATATCACATACACACACAAAAAGAAAATAACAGACCAATGATTTCTAAATATTAGGAAACCAAATTCATCAACATTTATAATAATATACAAAGAGTTTATTCCAGAAATGCAATGATGACTTAATTTTAGAAATCTATTATTTTAATTCAAATATATTAATACTTCAAAAGAGAAAAATCATATGGTTATCTCTATAGAAGCTGAAAATACATGTAATTCAATTCAATATTGATTTTTTAAAAGTCTAAGTAAAAGAGGAACTGACAGACAAAATATATAAATGTCTATTTAAACCTAAAAACCACTACCATCTTTAATAAAGAAACAGTAGCAAGTTACTATATAATTTTAAAAGGTTTATGACTATTTTGATTATTTCATAACAAAATGTTTATGGTGTCTGATATGATTATCATTTGGAAGTCTCTGTAGCATACATTCACTCAGAATCAGAGCTTGATTAAATTAGACACAAAGATCTAGTGACCTAAGGGCAATAATGTCATATTGAACAATAATGATCCTATTTTTATACTCAATACTATGCTTCCATAAAAAGCAAAGTAAAAAATATTCTAACTCCAAGCAGTGTGTCACACAGTCAAACTACATATAGACAGTAGGGAAAAATTAGTCCTCAAAGAATCATTTGACTGGTTATCAAACACTGAAGTGGCACAAATTTCTGGTAATAAAGACTGGGTTATTTAGACTTGAAATGCCTTTCATAACTGTGTTACCAAAACTCCCAGTTCCCACTGTACCTGTTTCTTTCAGGATATTCCAGATGGTTTTGCATGTATAGATCTGCTCAAGTGCACGAGTCAGTAGCTGGGTCTATTTGGCAACAATGAAACAAGAAAATTAGTCTCAACCAAACAAAACTTTGAGCAAGTTAAAACAATATATTCAGTAAAAACAGTTAAAATACAATGATAGAAAAATGATAGCTGAAACTGGACACTTCATAATTTATATAAAAATATTAAACTCTATTTATAGTTTTCTTAATGCCCCAGGAAATGAAGATTAAATAGAAAATCATGAGCACTACCAATTTGTTTAATAATCTAGGAAAAAAAGAGGAGCACTTCCAGAATGGTAGTATGAGGAGTTCCATGGACCCTCTCCCTAGCGAAACTACCATTAACTGGTGAATTATAAAACACTATCATGTAAACTCTCAAGAAACTGTCCAAAGGGCAAACAGAAAACAGACAAACCTCTATTTATGGAAATCTACTAAGTATCAGTAAGAACAGGAAGCACGTGTGATAGTTGAACCATGATTTGCTCACCAATGACCCCCAGCTCAATGTGAGTGCTACTTT
Source organism: Hyaena hyaena (assembly GCF_003009895.1). Classification (NCBI taxonomy): domain Eukaryota; kingdom Metazoa; phylum Chordata; class Mammalia; order Carnivora; family Hyaenidae; genus Hyaena; species Hyaena hyaena. Next base: position 881,973 of record NW_024081080.1, on the reverse strand, counting down.
AGATGGGTATGGCTAAGAAGGTGGGGCTCCCTATACTCTCAGCTTCCAGGTTAGGGATTTCCAGAAGGGCATCCTGCCAGCACTTCTCCTCCTCCCCCAGGTCTGTACTGCAGAAGCTCTATTATAAAAAAGCACAAATGAGAGGCCTGGAGCTCTCTTCTTCTACCCAGTCCTTATAACCAGGCATGGAAAACTATGATTATTGGGTCTCAATTTCCCTCACTTCAGCTTGCTTATAGGACAGGGTTTCCACGCTGGGAGAAGCAAGCTCAGTATGCCAGGTACTGTGACTCCTGACCAGCCCCTTACTCATAGAGCTGCACTGTCACTCCCAATAGGAATGTGCCACTGTCCTCACCTCCAGCTCTAAAACAGTGGTACAAAATTTCTTCTCAGGAGGAGGAGGAGGAGGAGGCAGTCATTAGAAGAGTGAGCTTAAGGGGAGCCTGGGTGGCTCAATCAGTTAAGTGTCCAGCTCTTGATTTGGGCTCAGGTCATGGATCTCATGGTCATGAGACTGAGCCCCGTATCAGGCTCCATGCTGGGCGTGGAGCCTGTTTATAAGATTCTCCCCTCCCTGCACTGCCTCTTGCTCACTTGTGTGTGTGTGTATATGTGTGTGTGAGTGTGTGTGTGTGTGTGTGTGTCAAAGAAAAAAAGAAAAAAGACTGCGCTCTCTCTCCCTAAGGGGACTGACTTTAATTGGAACAGAAGTTGGGGATGTTCAAGTCTAATACCACTACACACTCACACACACAACATGGAGGAGATTCTGATATTGGGTGCTTAAAAAGAGGCTGGTAGCTCAATGATATCAACATGCAAAACAGAAGATCAGCCACAAGTTTACAGAGGGAACCAGAGAATATAATATAATTATATTATATTAGAATATTATATAATTTCACCTGAAATAAATTAGCCTGTTCACACACATGAAGAGTTGAAAGAAAATTAAATATAGAAATACCATACGATCTAGTAACTCTGGATCACCAAATAAAACAAAAACACTGATTTTAAAAGATATATGTATCCTTATGTTTATTGCAGTGTTATTTTATAACAGTCAAAATATAGAAGCAACCCAAGTATTCATCCATAAAAGAATGAATAAGATGTGATCTCTCTCTCTCTCTCACACACACACACACAGATATATTACACCTGCTATATGTTCCTTCACTTCCCCCTAACTCAAATTCAGGGGAGTAGGGACAATGTTGATAACATTATATATTCTACCCACATTCTTTCATCATCTATTTATTTGGAAAACTCTAATTCCTGAGTATTTACAGAACAATAAGTAGATAAAAATAAAAGAATTCCACAAATCTTTATTAGAGAGACAGCACCAAGGTCTAATTCATAGGGATCACACTTACATGGTGATAGGAATAAGTGCATCTTCAATGATCGATTCTTTCAAAAGCAAAGATGATTATAGAAAGGTTACTAAGTTAGAGTTCTTAGGAAACAATGTATGCAGGAGAAAGAATACAGAAAAAAAGAACAGTTGTTGGAAAAAGACAAAATAATTAAAGGAATGAACTTAAAAGGAGTTTGTGAAATTTCCCTCACATCAATTTGATCTCTATTCACTGAGATACAAAATTTAACAAAGTCAGGACTATCAACTTAAGTGAAAAACTTTTAAAAGGTTAAAAGCACTATGCAAAGACTCCACCAGAAGCCTACTAGAACTGATCCAAGAATTCAGCCAAGTTGCAGGGTACAAAATCAACGTACAGAAATCGGTTGCATTTTTATACACCAATTATGAAGCAACAGAAAGAGAAATCAAGAAACTGATCCCTTTCACAATTGCACAAAAAACCATAAAATACCTCGGAATAAACCTAACCAAGGATACAAGAGATCTGTATGATTAAAACTATAGAAAACTTATGAAGGAAATGGAAGAAGACACAAAGAAATGGAAAAACATTCCATGCTCATGGATAGGAAGAATAAATATAGTTAAGATGTCATTACTACCTAAAGCACTCTACACATTCAATGCAATTCCAATCAAAATTGCACCAGCATACTTCTCAAAACCAGAACAAACGATCCAAAAATTTGTATGGAACCACAAAAGACCCCGAATAGCCAAAGTAATACTGAAAAATGAAACCAAAACGGGAGGTATCACCATCCCAGACTTCAGCCTCTACTACAAAGCTGTCATCATCAAGACAGGATGGTATTGGCACAAAAACAGACACATAGACCAATGGAACAGAATTGAGAACTCAGAAGTGGACCCAAAAGTATACAGCCAACTGATCTTTGACAAAGCAGGAAAGAATATCCAATGGAAAAAAGACAGCCTTTTTAACAGATGGTGTTGGGAGAATTGGACAGCAACATGCAGAAGAATGAAACTAGATCATTTTCTCACACCACGCACAAAAGTCAATTCAAAATGGATAAACGACCTGAACATGAGACAGGAAACTATCAACACCCTAGAGGAGAAAGCAGGAAACAACCTCCTTGACCTCCACTGCAGCAACTTCTTACTTGACACATCCCCAAAAGCAAGGGAATCGAGAGCAAAAATAAACTGTTGGGACCTCATCAAGATTAAAAGCTTCTGCACAGCCAAGCAAACAACCCAGAAAATTAATAGGCAACCAACGGAATGGGAAAAGATAGTTGCAAATGACATATCAGATAAAGGGTTAATATCCAGAATCTATAAGGAACTCACCAAACTACACGCCCGAAAAACAAACAACCCAGTGAAGAAATGGGCAGAAGACATGAACAGACACTTCTCCAAAGAGGACATCCAGATGGCCAGCAGACACATGAAACGATGCTCAGCATCCCTCCTCATCAGGGATTTGATACACATCAAACCACACTGAGATACCACCTCACGCCAGTCAGAGTGGCTAAAATGAGCAAATCAGAGAACTCTAGATGCTGGCAAGGATGTGGAGAAACGGGCACCCTCCTACACTGTTGGTGGGAATGGAAACTGGTACAGCCCCTCTGGAAAACAGTGTGGAGGTTCCTCAGGAAACTAACACTAGAACTCCCCTAGGACCCAGCAATAGCACTGCTAGGAATTTACCCAAGGGATACAGAAATGCTGAGGCATAGGAGCACATGGACCCCAATGTTCATAGCAGCACTCTCCACAATAGCTAAAACATGGAAAGAGCCTAAGTGTCCATCAACGGACGAATGGATCAAGAAGATGTGGTTTATCTATACCATGGAATACTACATGGCAATGAGAAACAATGAAATCTGGCCATGTGTAGCAACATGGATGGACCTTGAGGGTGTTATGCTGAGCGAAATAAGTCAGGCAGAGAAGGACAAATATCATATGTGTACACGTATAGGAGGATTAGGAGGAACTTGACGGAGGAACAAGGGGGAGAAGAAGGGCGGAAATGGTGGGGGAAAGGGAGAGAGGCAAACCATGAGAGACTCTTGAATGCTGACAAAAACTGAGGACTGATGGATGTGGGGGGGAGGGGGGATGGGCATGGAGGAGGGCACTTGTGGGGATGAGCACTGAGTGTTATGTGGAAACTAATTTGACAATAAACTATTTGTAAAAAAAAAAAAAAAGCACTATGCAAAAACAAGATGTTATTACTATTTTTAGGTAAAGCAAAAGACCCTATTGAGAACAAAAATCACATTTACGCATACTTGTTAAGAAGCAAAATGGTTGTTTTTGACTTTGCTCTGGGGTGCAAATTTCTCATTTTTTACAATGGAAGGGTTTCAAAAGAGGCCCCTTTACTCCTCAAGGATAAAGATTTTGTCCTCTTTATTTCCATTACCTAGCAGAGTACTTAGTGGTACTCAAATGGTTTTCTTTTCTTTCTTTTTTTGTCATTGTTTTTTAGAGAGAGAGGGAAGGAGCACAAGCAGGGGAAAGGGGCAGAGGGAGGGAGAGGTGGTGGGGGAAGGGAGGGAGGGAGGGGGAGGGGGGAGAGGGGGAGGGGAGAGGGGGAGAGGGGGGGAGAGAGAGAGAGAGAGAGAGAGAGAGAGAGAGAGAGAATCCCAAGCAGGTTCCATGCTCAGTGAGGAGCCCAACACAGGGCTCAATCCCAGGACCCTGGGACTGTGACCTGAGCCGAAATCAAGAGTCAGAGAATCAACCTACTGAACCCTCAAATGCATCCTTCAACAAGGGAACAGAAAAGAAGGGAAATATGTTGGCAGAGATGTTGTGACAGTTTGTTCTAGATCTGAAGAGTCATATGAAAGAAGAAATTAACAGAAGGAAGTAAATAAACAGCAGGAAGGATTTTATACCATTTGGAAAGAAAAGCTGGCAAGTATGGGAAGTTTTCTTTGTCTAGGTAAGAGATAATAAGCAGAGAGATCTAGATTTTAAAGTCATACCAAAATGCTAGTGGTCTAACTTAGAGACAATTTTCTTAGCTTGGAAGAAAGATAGTAAAAAAACTAAAGATAAACCAATACTCTGGTCCATGGGAGACTGGGATATTGACGTTGGTATTTCTTAAAACGGGTAAGGTTTACAAAACTAAGAGTGGAATTCAGGCAAAGGCAGGAATTATGTCTTCTTGTTAAAATTCAGTTACTGATAAAATATTTAAGGGTGTGGGCCAAAGAAAGCAAATGCAATTAGAGTGAAGAAAAACAGGCCAAGTAAATAATCAGATGGCTATCAAAAGCTGTGGAGGTAGATGAATTTTTCCTTAGAGAATGTGTAAAAGGAAACAAAAATAGAAAAAAATTTCTATCTTATGGGCCACATATGATTGCAGGGAGACGATGAAGAATAGCTAAAAACAGATTCAGAAAAAGTGGTCTATGGGAAGAGGCATTTTAAAAGAAGAGATATTCAATCTTTTTAAAAGAAGAGGCCAAGCCAAATGTGACCTTTCCTTAGGGAGGAATGAGCTATTACAAACCTTTGAAATCAAGATGCTGCTGGAAAGGATGAAAGGATTCTTTAAAGAGAATCAGAATGAACTGCATCAAGGAAGGCAAACACACCAAATAGCACACTAAACTCTTTCTTGTGTTTTCTTTGAAGGTTGCACATTACCTGTTCAGAAGCTGTTGAAGCTTTTCTCCCTTGCTCTAGATCAACTGCAGCTGCCATAAGTAAACATGTTTTCTGTGCAATCAGAATTACTTGATCAGAAGGACAAAACTGGGACAGCTGATAAGAAATAACCAGAGTGTCAATGAATAGTGTGAATTCTGCCAGGTGAACACAAACAATCAAAATGAAAATCAGCAACATCCTGTCTGAATAAAAAAATTCAGCTGGAAAAAATACAACTCACCTTAAAAATGATACAGACTATAACACTGATTTAGTTTTAATTTTATATTACTTTCCATTATTTTTAAGGACCTTTCTAGAGATAAAAAAGCTTCATGTCTTCACAATTTTCTTATCTTCCCAGTGGTAAGTACTGTCATTTGGGCTTGTATTTCTATCTAGTGATTTACTTCTTGCTTTATGTTGTAATTTCTAAGTGATTTTTCCCTTGGCAAAGAGATTTCCCCTTAGTATTGAATAGAGCTGAAATTAGCACATATATTGTCATGGTTGAAAGACACAATGTCAAATCTTGACAGCCATTAGGACAACCTCATCATTAAACCTTGTCCTCTAACTTTAGAAAAAGCTCCCAGCTTTTATTACAATAAACCACTAGGCCACTTGGGATTCTTACACAGAACCCTACTAGTACTATCACAAATGTTCAAATTAGAACTCATTTATTTCACTTACTTTAAATGGCAATTATACCTAAACTTTCAAAGACTATTTCTTAATCTCCCAAAATGTTTTAGTGATCATAATCACTGTCATTGAATTAACAGCATTTCAAAACACCCAATCTCTCTAGGTCTCAGGTTACTCATATTAAAAGAAGGGAGTTATGCTAAATTATTTCTATAGTTCATTCCAGTTCTAAAACTCTTAACATTTCATCTATATCAATACATCAGACTCTGTGCCCCTGAATGTGTAATACAGATAGTCTTAGGCCCTCTTCTTTTATTCTCTTATCAACATTGTTTCCTTTCTGGCATTTAATCTCTCTACCTTGGAGGCTAATGACTATTTTAAAATGTTTCTAACTGAAAAATAATCTTACAAACACTTATACACAGAACCTGCTCTAGGAAAAATTATAAAGTAGGCCTAAGATTCTTAGCATTATTTTCACCTCCTGATGACCCCAGATACCTATTCTATATTCCTATGGACTTATAATCCTTCCAAAACTTTATTAGTTGACAACTTAGAGTATTCCTCTCCTAAAGAGAGTTATATTTTAATATAGGACTCTGAGACTGAAATTCCTTCAAACGCAAAGGAATAAGTCTCTTATGGTAGAACTTTAGGCTCCCTGATTGTTGTTTGTGATATTTTGGTATGGGGAGAACTGCCCCATGTTTGTACATTGTATCCTATAGGGATCTAATTCTCCTTAGGTCATTCCTGTTTAGATGTGTATTCTAAAAGTTCCTAGTTTAAAAGTCAATACCACTCTATATTTAGCCCTTGGCCATAGCCAGAGTGGACATATCCTTGTTGTGGTCCATTCAGGAAATTCTTATTAGAAGAGACTTACCTTGTAAGAAAGGATGAAAAACTCTCTCATCATCACTGGGTCTTTGTTGCATTGCACAGCCAAATTCCAAGCTGAAAGTTAAAATGTGATTATAGAAATCTACTGTTTAATCTGTACCATTATAATCTTGACTACCGGCATCTTTAATATTAATATGCTGAGGTGTTTCTTGGATTAAAAAAGCTAACTTTAGATTTTTAGAAAAAAATTTCCAGGTAAATTTAAAGACTTCTGTCACTTCTAATATTTGATTCTAGCCAATGACTAATGGAGGTAGTACTGAATCTTTTATAAAAACTGGGGATATACAATATGTTCTTAGATGGAATAAATCTACCTAAATAATAAGGATCACCAAGGAGCTCACCACTGGAGTTGATAAATGTAGGTTAAAATTCAGCAAAGGGGGCAGAATTTTTTTTTGAAGAAGTAATAGCTGAGAACCTCCTTAATCTGGGGAAAGAAACATCCAAATCCAGGAGGCACAGAGAACTCCCATGAAAATCAACAAAGTAGGACAACATCAAGACATAGTGTAATAAAATTTGCAAAATATGGTGATAAAGAAAATATCCTAAAAACAGCAAGACAAAAGAAGTCCCTAACTTACAAGGGAAGATGTATAATGTTAGCTACAGCTCTCGCCACAGAAACGTATCAAGTCAGAAGGGAGTGGGGCATGATATATTCAACGTGCTGAATGAGAAAAATCTGTAGCAAAGAAAACTCTATCCAGGAAGGCTATCATTCAGAATAGAAGGAGAGATACAGAGTTTCCCCAAACAAAAACTAAGGCAGTTTTTGACCACTAAACCAACCCCGCAAGAAATATTAAAGGGGTCTCTAAGTGGGAAAGAAAGACCAAAAGCAACAAAGACTAGAAAGATTAGGGGAAATCTCCAGAAACAATGACAAAGCAAGTAATGAAATGACACTACATATCCATCAATAATTACTATGGATGTAATTGAACTAAATGCTCTAATCAAAGGCACAGGGTGTCAGAATGAATGAAAAAACAAGACCCATCTCTATGCTGCCTACAAAAGACTCATTTTAGACCTAAAGATACCTGCAGATTGAAATGAGGGGATGGAGAAATATTTATCATGCAAATGGAAGTCAAACACAAGCCAGAATAGCAATACTTATATTAGACAAACTAAATGTTTTTTTAATAGAATTTATTGTCAAATTGCCTTACATACAACACCCAGTGCTCATCCCAGTAAGTGCCCTCCTCAATGCCTATCACCCATTTCCCCCTCTCCCTCACCCCACCTCAGTTTGTTCTCTTTATAAGTCTCTTGTGGTTTGCCTCCCTCCCTCTCTGTAGACTAGTTTAAATCTAAATTTTAAACCCAAAACTGTAATAATAGAAGAACAAAGATACTATATTATAGGAAAGGGGACTATCCATCGAGAAGATTTGACAATCGTAAATACTTATGCCCCCAACTTGAAACATACAAATATATAAAACAATTACTAGGAAACATAAAGGAACTCACTGATAATAATATAATAGTAGGGGAACTTCACTCCACTTAGAGCAATGGACAGATCATCTAAGCAGAAAATCAACAAGGAAACAATGGCTTTGAATAACACACTGGAACAGATGGATTTACCAGATATATTCAGAACACTGCATCCTAAAGCAACCAAACACGGATTCTTTTCAAGTGCACATGAGACATTCTCCAGAACATATCACATATTAGGTCACAAATCAGGCCTCAGCAAGTACAAAAAAACTAATACCATACTATGCATATTTTCTGACCACAACACTATGAAATTTGAAGTCAACCACAAGATATAAATTGGAAGGACCACAAATACACGGAGATTAAACAACATGGTACTAAAGAATGAATGGGTCAACCAGGAAATCAAAGAAGAAATGAAAAATACATGAAAACAAATGAAAATGAAACCACAATGGTCCAAAACTTTTGGGATGCAGCAAAAGTGGTCTTAAGAGGGAAGTATAACAACACAGGCCTACCTGAAGAAGCAAGACAAATCTCAAATAAACAACCTACCCTTACACTTAAGATAGCTAGAAAAAGAACAACAAATGAAGCCCAAAGCCAGCAGAAGGAAATAATAAAGATTAGAGCAGAAAGAAATTATATAGAAACTAAAAAAAACAATATAACAGATCAATGAAACCAGGAGCTGGTTTTTTGAAAAAAATTAATAAAATTGATAACCCCCTAGCCATACTTCTAAAAAAAAAAAAAAACCCAAATAAATAAAATCACACGAGAGGGAAATAACAACCAATACCACAGAAATATAAACAATTATAAAAGATTATGAAAAATTATATGACAACAAATTGGGCAACCTAGAATAAATAAAGTCCTAGAAACATATAAACTACCAAAACTGAAACGAAGGAATAGAAAACTTGAACAGATCCATAACCAGCAAAAAAAATTGAATCAGTCATCAGAAAACTCCCAACAAACAAAAGTACAGGGCCAGATGGCTTCACAGGGGAATTCTATGAAACATTTACAGAAGAGCTAATATTTATTCTTCTCAAACTATTAAAAAAAAATAGAAATGGAAAGAAAACTTCCAAATTCATTCTATAAGGCCAGCATCACCCAAAACCAAAGAATCCATCAAAAAAGAGAATGACAGGCCAATATCTCTGATGAACATGGATGCAAACAATTGTCAACAAAATACTAGCAAACTGAATCCAACACCACATTAAAAGAAGCATTCACCACAATCAAGTGGGATTTATTCCTGGGCTGCAAGAGTGGTTCAATATTCATAAATCAATGTGATATACACCACATTAACAAAAGAAAGGATAAGAAACATGATCCTCTCAATACATGCAGAAAAAGCATTTAACAAGGTACAACATCCATTCATGATAAACACCCTCAATAAGGTAGGGATAGAGAGAACATATCTCAACCTTATAAAGACCACATATGAAACACTCACAACTAATATCCTCAGTGGGGGAAAACTGAGAGCTATTCATCTATGCACAGGTACAAAACAGGGATGTCCACTCTCACCACTTTTTTAACATAGTTCTGGGAGTCCTAGCCACATTTTTTTGGAGTCTACCAAAAAACTGCTAGAACTGATACCCAATGTCTGTAAAGTCACAGGATATAAAATCAATGTAGAGAAACCTATTGCATTTCCATACACCAATAATGACACAGTTGAAAGAGAAATCAAGGAATTAATCCCATTCATAATTACATCCAAAACTATTAAGACACCTAGGGATGAATGTAACCAAAGAGGTAAAAGGCTTGTACTCTGAAAACTTTAAAACACTGATGATAGAAATTGAAGATGACACAATGAAAGGGACATTCCATGCTTACAGATTGGAAGAACAAATATTGTTAAAAATTTCTATACAACCTAAAACAATCTACACATTTAATGCAATCCCTATTCAAAATACCACCAGTATTTTTCACAGAGCCAGAACAAACAAACCTAAAATTTGTATGTAACCATAAAAGACCCTAAATAGCCAAAAGCAATCTTGAAAAAGAAAAGCAAAGCTGGAGGCACTATAATTCCAGAATTCTGATTATAGTACAAAGTTGATCAGTTCAGTGTATTACTGGCATAAAAACAGACACACAGATCAATGGAACAGAATGGAAAACCCAGAAATGAACCCCCAACTATATGGTCAACTAATCTTCAATGAATCAGGGAAGAATATCCAATAGAAAAAGAATCTCTTCAGCAAATGGTGTTGAAACAACTGGATAGCAACATGCAAAAGGATGAAACTGGACCACTGTCTTACACCATCATGAAAATAAACTTACTACCATGAAAATAAAAAGTGGATGCAAGACCTAAATGTGAGACAGGAAACCATCAAAATCCTAGAGAAGAACACAGGCAGTAACTACTTGACAATGGCCATAAGCAACTTCTTTCTAGATATGTCTCTGGGTGCCAGGAAAACAAAAGCAAAAAGAAACTATGAGGATTACATCAAAATTAAAAGCTTCTGCACAGTGAAGAAAACAATCAACAAAACCAAAAGGCAACCTATGAAATGGGAGAAGTTATTTGCAAATGATATATCTGACAAAAGGTTAGTATCCAAAATATATGAACAACTTATACAACTTAACACCCAAAAAACAAATAACCCAATTAAAATGGGCAGACGACAGGAATAGACATTCTTCCAAAGAAGACATCCAGATAGCCAACAGACACATGCAAAGATGCTCAACATCACCCATCATCAGGGAAGTATAAATCAAAAGTACAGTGAGATACCACCTCATACCTGTCAGACTGACTAAAATTAATAATACAGGAAAACAATAGATAACAGCGAGGATGTGGAGAAGGGGGAACCCTCTTACACTCTTGGTCAGAATGCAAACTGGTGCAGCCACTCTGGAAAAAATTATGGAGGTTCCTCAAAAAGTTTAAAAAAGAAAAGAGCTACCCTACAATCCAGCATTTGCACTAGTAGGTATTTACCCAAAGGATAAAAATACGGATCCAAAGGGATACACGTACCCTGATGTTTACAGCAGCATTATCTATAATAGCCAAATTAAGAAAAGAGCCCAAATGTTGATCTACTGATGAATGGATAAAGTTGTGGTATATATGCACAATGGAATATTACTTAGCAATAAAAAAGAATGAAATCTTTCCATTTGCAAGGATGTGAATAGTGCTAGAGAGTATTATGCTAAGTGAAATAAGTCAGTCAGAGAAAGACAAATACCATACAATTTCACTTAGATGTGCAATTTAAGAAACCAAACAGATCAACATAGAGGGAAATAAAAAAGAGAGGCAAACCATGAAACAGATTCTTAACTATAGAGAACTCAGGGTTACCAGACGGGAGGTGAGTGGCGGGTGGGTTAAATAGGTGATGGGTATTAAGGAGGGCACTTGTTGTGATGAACACTGGCTGTTGTAAGTGATGAATCACTAAATTCGACAACTGAAAGTAATATTACACTATAGGTTAACTAACTGGAATTTAAAAACTTGAAAAGAAAAAAAATTCAGCAAAGAACATGGTACGCTACAATCAAAAGCTGATGAAAATTGATGGAAAGATTCAACTCTTCCATAGAGCACTGGAAGGCCCCATTAGGCAATGTTCAGTATAATCTTCACATTGAAAAATGAAAATTAAAATTCAGTAAAAGATGTATTGGAAAATAACTTTTCAAATGTCTGAAATATCAAAGTCATTGAACCTGTATATGGTTTAAATGTGTTATTTTCCAATATTTCCATAAGTTTTTTAGAAGCCAGATCAATGTGTTTATTCCATTTTCTCCTAGAGTCCCAGTAAACCCTGTAAAGCAGAAAAGATTCATGCAGAACGAGTCTACACTGTGACATTGTTGATTAATTGCTCTTGATTACTTATCACTGTAGTAACTGCCGTCACAATTTTTATACTTGATTTTAGCCAAAAGGCTGAGAAGGAATTGACTCCACAATTTTTAAAATAGTTTTACTGAAATTAAACCTACATAAAGTAAATTACACAACTTATAATCGGACATTTTGATGAATATTCAAAGTGAATATATCCATGTAACCAACCCAGATCAAGACAGATCTTGAGTATTAGCAAAAACTCAGAAGCAATCCAACCACCCCTTTTCAAGTCCAACCCCTTTCAAGGGTAACCACCATCTTGAGCTCTGTCTGCCTTTTTTTTTTTTTTTTTTGCTGCATATAAATGGAATCAATGTTTGACTTCTTCTGTTGAACATTAGTTTCGAGATTCATCCAGTTTGTTGCATGCAGTTATTTTTTATTTATTTAAGTAATCTCTAGGCTCAGCATAGGGCTGGAATTTATGACCTTGAGATCAAGAGCTACATGGTCTAGTGACTGAGCTAGCCAGGTGCTCTACATGTAGTTTATTCTGATAAATCAAATTTAGAGATAAGTTAGGCATTCTAGACCAAATTTAGGAGCACAGCCTTGGGGACTTGCAGTTATAATTCATCATTTTATTCTTAGACCCATTTCTAGAGAAAAAGAAAACTAATATTTATTAAGTACCTACTATGTCCCAGGTACATACACAGTTTTACTTAAAATCCTTAGTAACCCTATGAAGTATATTTAATTATTTCCTTTTTATAAATAATGAAACTGAGATTTAGTAAATTATCCTTGTACCCATAGCTACAAATAAAAGAACTAGAATTGGAATCCATATATGTCTGATTCTATACATCGCCACAGAATTTCCTTTTACCTATTTTTCGAAACCACTGAGCTTCATTAACCGTTGAGTCTTCAATCGAGTTCTCATTATGAAAAGACTGAGCAATTTTCAGGAGTGCTGTATTGAACAGAAAGATTTTATATTTGAAGTCTTTTACTTTAGCAAAATTGCTAATACTGCTTTAAAAATTCAAACATGAGTTTGAAATAAGAAAGTTCTTACGGTGTATGTGTGCACAGGCCCATACCAAATATAATTAAAATGACAGCATTACCAAAGCTCTGAGAAGCTGTTAACTCAAATTTCTGGGAACAAACACACCTTTGGAGAGATTTAAAATTTTAATTAGAGTAATCACTCCCCACCCAAGGCAGAAAGACAGTATTTACATGTAAGGAAACCAAGAGTAGGAACAATCATCAAAAGACTGAAATGGAGGTAGAGAACTGGAAGAATATCAATAGGCTGGCATTAATACTTACTGAGCTCCCATAGCAAGCATGGTAAAGAACCAAAACATGCTGTCATCATCAGAAGGCATTCATTACATACCCACACCCTCTTCTGATAGAAAAGAATACCAACAAGCAAAGTTTAAAAGCTTTTAAACCACTTTACTACATTTGACACCTTGTTGACAGGTATTTGAGGTATAAAAGTGAACAGCTGCAGTAAATGGAATAGTTTCTAAGACAGAGACTTTGCAATGTGTTTTGGACAAAAGGAAATAGGTACATGGGTAGCGGAAATAGGAAGACCAGTGAGGCAAAAGAGACAGTAAGAAAGCACAGAGTTAGAAAAAAGAATTTGCTGTGGCTAGGAGGTTAGCTTGAAGTGCAGAGGGAAGAAATTAATAGATAAGAGAGATGACATGGACTTAGGTAGTTAAACAAGTTTCAAAATAACAGAGTAAATGATCAGGATTTGATTCAGAGGGCATGAAAATTAAGTGGAAGGAAGGAGGGAAGGAAGGAAGCAAGGAAGGAAGGACATAAAATGTCTTTAAAACAAATTGGAATAAAAAGAAAGCTGAAATCACATTTGGAGATGAATGTTAGTGATGACAAACTCTTCTCTGCTTGTGAATAAATAAACCAAAGTAGACTGCTATGGCAAACATTAATAAAAACATGAAGCTTAATTCAAACATGAAGTTTGAGTCTGTGTGCTCCATGTACTTGGAGAATTTAAAAGAAGCCAGAGGCAAGATGAAGGACTGAAAATAACCACAATGATATTTACCGTTATTCAAGCAAGCCAAAAGTCGATCCATTTCTTTCCTCCTAAAAAATAAAGAAGAGTGTTTTCCGACTGATCCAAAGCCTTACTTACAGAAAAGTACCAAAAAGAGACCCCAAGAGAGCTGCACAAAGACAATGCAAAATTGTGAAGTTTATTGTTCAAGGCTCTAACCTATCATTTCAACACCTTTTTTCCTCACTATAGGATACTGCCCCTCATTCCCCAGTGCCCTCACAGGTTTTTTTTTTTCCCTCTCTTCCCCTTCTACTCCCATTCTCAGCAAAGCAGTTCAATGACTGGTAAGGTTTTATATGATAGAGTCACAGAATTTGGGAGCATATAGTGATCTTTGTGATTTTCAAATTTTTTTTTTGAAGAGGGGGAACTGGAACACTTATTTCATTTTTTTAATGTTTATTTTTGAGAGAGAGAGAGAGGCAGAGGGCAAGAGAGAGAGGGTACAGACAGAGAGGGAGACACAGAATCTGAAATAGGCTCCAGGCTCTGAGATGCCAGCACAGAGCTGACACGGGGCTTGAACTCATGGACTGTGAGATCATGACCTGAGCGAAAGTCAGATGCTTAACCGACTGAGCCACCCAGGTACCCCTGCAACAGTTATTTCAAATAAATTTTTATAAAAATCTAATATATGAGAAAAGATACAAGTTTAGCTGTTCTGTTTGAGCCAGTGCTGGGTAGAGGCCTAAAGCCTCATCTTCCTGGAAATCCCTGAGGCAGTGCCACAGAATTTCCAGGGTTCTGAGGAATAGATTTTAAAAACTACTTATCCAGTAGAGACTCTTTATTTTGCAGATGAGGAAACAAATATGGAAATGGGGGATGATTTGTCCAAAGTCATGCAATTAATAACAATTTCAAGACTACTATACAGGTTCTTGACCCTTTGTCAAGCTTCTTTAAGGGGTATATAAATATTGACAGAGGAAAACATGCCATTTTACTAAACAAAGGAATCAATATGGAAGTATTGGCCAACTCAACTAAGGAAGTTAACAGGAGATGGGGTAGAGCATATTATGAGATTGGCCTCATCATAGGGAGCTCTAGTATTAGAATAAAAGCAGCAGCTTTCTCAGGGATAAATATTAGAAGTCTGGTTTTTATAAAGTAACTTCTTAAATGAAAACCATGGAATTTTTAGAAGAAAAAGGAGCTTTAGAAATTACCCAGTTTAGATTTTTTTTTTATTTAACAGATGAAGAAAATAAAGCTTAGAGAATTTAGATAAATTTTTGTTGTCTAATGTGAACCAGAGTTAGTGAAATAGCTAAAACCAGAACTCAATTCTGACTCTTCCACTGAATTAGGCTTAAAAAAAAAACCCAACAAATTAATCTATTTGTTAATTAAGGTCCTGACTGCTATCTGAAACACTGCTAGCAGATGTTGTTTATTACTATATTTACTTGAAAACAATAAAGGTGTAAGTTTAACCGATTCTGTAATTTAAGTTATCATGAATTTAAACAGGATTCCTTTCCTTTCCCCACTTCCAAATTGGCTTTAATGAATGGGGTTTGACTATATGCTACAATTACATGGAATATGAAGTGCTATGTAAGACCAGCGCTAAGGATCTTCTTGTAAAGAACTGATATTCAGCCATTTCAATAAACTGAAGGGATATTATGTGTCACATACCGTCCTATGTTTCAGAGATAGAAAGATAAATACAAATAGTCCTGGCCCTCAAATAGCTCTTATAATCTATTAGCTATGTTTAGTCTTTGAGTTTCCTTTTTTGTTAACTTTTTAAGATGATTTTGTAAATTTTTTTTTAATGGAAGTAGAGTTGACACATAATGTTACACTATTTTCAGGTGTACAACACAGTAACTGGACAAGTCTATAAATCACACAATGTGCTCCACAAGTGTAGCTGCCATTACTCACCATACAATGCTATTATCATATCATTATATTTTTAAACTTTCTATTGTGGAAAATTTCCAAGATGTTTCTATGTTAACAGATAAATGAATCCCCATGTACCCATTACCCAGTTTCAATAATTATTAAACTCATCATCAATCTTATTTCAATGATACTTCCACCCACTCCTTTCTCTCCCCTACTATTTTGAAGCCAACTCCAGACATCACATCATTTCATCAATAAATATTTTAGGATTTGTCTCTAAGAGATAAAAATTCCTTTAAAACACATAACCACACTTCCATCATATGTCTAAATATTAATTTCTTAATAACATCAAATATCTGGTCATTATTAGACTCTCCAATTGTCTCACTATCTCTTTTATTTTTAGTTTGATTGGGTTCCTTTTTAATATATTCATATAACCTATGAAGAAGAGGCAAAATTTATATTATAAAAAACATGTCATCAGTCATATCAGTCACAGAAATTTCCCAAAGAATTCAGTTGAAAAATATGTACTGCCTCCAAGTACAAATTATATATAAAGGAAAAGCAAAGCATAGATGCACTATTACAGAGTTTTTAATCTAAGCAGAGAATACAGAGATGAATAATTACTTTTCTAAAAGTTACCGCTAATCAAGATCTTGATAGAGTTTTTTCAAATCATTAGGAGGTAGTGGATTTTGTGAATGAAAAATTGGTGACCCAATTCTTCCACCAATTGTTAAGTTCTTGGTGTCTTATGCCACAGAACTTGTGAGCAGAAATATATTTGAATTCTCCCAGCTGACCTGATACAGATTCACAATCAACAAGCCAACCAGGTTATACATTTCTGTGGGAAACTAAGAGATATGACTATATACGTCTCATGTTAAGAAAAGGGAAAACAGTGGCACCAAGGTGGCTCAGTCAGTTAACCATCTGACTTTGGCTCAGGTCATGATCTTATGGTCCATGAGTTTGAGCCCTGCATCGAGCTCTGTACTGACAGCTCTGAGCCTAGAGCCTGCTTCAGATTCTGTGTCTCCCTCCCACTCTGCCCCTCCCCTGCTCACACTCTGTTTCTTGCGCTCTCTCTCTCAGAAATAAACATTAAAAAAAATTAAATGGGTAAATCTAAAAAAAGGGGGGGATACAAATGCAATATCATACTAAAATCATAGCTATGATTACCGAGAGCTTAGTAAGTGCATGGCACTCTTTTTTTTTTTTTTTTTTTTTTTGAGAGAGAGAGAAAGGGGAGGAAAGGGCTAGAGGGAGAGAGAGAATCCCAAGCAGGCTCCATGCCCAGTAGAGGGCCTGACACAGGGCTTGATCTCACAACTGAGATCATGACCTGAGCTGAAATCAAGAGTTGGACATTCTACCAACTACGCCACCCAGGAGCCCCTTGGCAGTCTTCTTCAAAGTGTTTTCACATATTTATTCATTAACTCATCACAGCAACCCCGTAAAGTAGGTACTACTATATTCTTATCTTATAGATGGGGAAACAAAAGCCCAGGTTACATATTTAATAACTGGCAGAGCTGTGATATGAACCCAGGAAGACTGGCCCCAGAGCCTATATTAATCTTACCCACAAGACTATACATCTCTCAACATAAGGTTTATACTGAAAGTTCCTGTAATTTTTTTAATGACAAATACATCACTTCTGTTGAAATAACTTACCTGCTTTCACATTCTGACATTTGAGAAACTTTTGGAAGAACAAGACAAAACAAACACCTGTGTGATAAAGTAATACAAAAAATGATGCTTAGGAAAAAACATGTGAAAGAATATTTATCACATCATTAACCTTAATTATTCCAGAAGGCAGAAGTGAGAAAAGAGAGGGTAAGGAGAAGACTAAATTTATTTTTCTTACAGATCTCTGTATTGTTTTTGTAATGAACATATATAAATTTTATAATTTTGGAAGAGTAATTTAAGAAAATAATTTAAAACAAAAGTGTTGCTTATGACAAATACTTAAAGAGTTCGACAGATTATATCATTGCTCCAAATCACCTGCTAGAACATCAGCTCCAATGTAGAAGTCTTAATATTTTTTTAAGGAACCTAGAACTAGCCTTTGGGTTCCACGTAAACTGTTGTTTCAAGGGAATATGACAGCATCATGATGAACTGACAAAATAAGGTAGTTTATAAAGTTTCAAACCCTAAAAATCTTTTTAAAAATAACATTTATCCTGAATGATTTTATTTTTTTTCCTTAAATAGTTTGTCAACTTGGTTTCCATATAACACCCAGTGCTCATCCCCACAAGTGCCCTCCTCCATGCCCATCTCCCCCCTCCCCCGCCCACCCATCAGTCCTCAGTTTGTCCTCAGCATTCAAAAGTCTCTCATGGTTTGCCTCCCACTCACTCACCAATTATTTTTCCCCTTCTTCTCCCCCACGGTCCTCAGTTAAGTTCCTCCTAATCCTCCTATACGTGCAAACATAAGATATTTGTCCTTCTCTGCCTGACTTATTTCGCTCAGCATAACACCCTCGAGGTCCATCCATGTTGCTACACATGGCCAGATTTCATTGTTTCTCATTGCCATGTAGTATTCCATGGTACAGATAAACCACATCTTCTTGATCCATTCGTCCGTTGATGGACACTTAAGCTCTTTCCATGTTTTAGCTATTGTTGAGAGTGCTGCTCTGAACATTTATCCTGAATGATTTTAGATATTTACCTGAGGCATACATATACCTCAAGACTCCTCTGATAGTGCTATTTCTGTGACCCCATTTCTTTTCAGAAGTGTGGCATCAAGTGTAGTTGACCAACAGAAGAACCACTATAAAACTCTTCTAGTTTCCAATTTTTGCCACTGGCATATTCTCAGTCACATCATTAGGAGTTATCATGTCCTAACCTCACCCTCCTCCATCTTACTATCGTATGTATATAAAAGTTCCCTTTTGACAAACCACATTTTTCTTCACAGAAAGAGAAAAGTGGGTGAATCAAACTTAACTTGTGTCTTTTTTTTAACTTTAGGTATCCCTATCAAATTTCCAAGGACATTTTCCACAGGAAATAGAAAAAAAAATCCTAAAATTCATACAGAAACACAAAATACCCTGAATAGCCAAAGCAACCTTGAGAAAGAAGAATAAAGCTGAAGACATCACACTTCCTGATTTCAAACTATACTACAAAGCTACAGTATATAGTAATCAAAATAACATGGTACCAACACAAAAAATAGTAACACAGACCAAAAGAATAGACAGCCCGGAAATAATAAGAGAGCCATGAGTATTCAGTGGGGGAAAGACAGTCTTTTTGATAAATGCTGCTGGTAAAACTGGATATTCACATGCAAAAAAAGATGAAATTGGGCCACTATCTTTCACTACTCACAAAAACTAACTTGAAATGGATTAAACACAGAAGACCTGAAATCAGTAAAACTCCTAAAAGAAAACACAAGGGAAAAGCTCCTTGACAATGACTTTTTAAGATATGACACCCAAAGCACAAGCAACAAAAGCAAAAATAAACAAGTGGGACTATATCAAATTACAAAGCTTCTGCACAGCAAAGGAAACAAAATGAAAAGGCAATCTATGGAATAGGAAAAAATATTTACAAACCATGTATCTAATATACAAAACAAATAAGGAACATATACAACTCAATAGGGAAAAAAAGCAAAGAATGTGATTAAAAAATGGGCAAAGGACTTGAATGGACATTTTTCTAAAGAAGACATGCATGGTCAACAAATTCATGAAAAGATGTTAAACATCACTAATCATCAGGGAAATGCAAATCAAGACCACAATGAGATATCACCTCATACCAGTTCAGAATCGTCAGTATCAAAAAGTAGAGATAAGTGTTGGTGAGGATGTGGAAAACAGGGAAACTTTGAACATTGTTTGTAGGAATATAACTTGGTACAGCCACTGGAAAACAGCATGGAAGTTCCTCAAAAATTAGAAACAGAACTACCCTATGATCCAGCAACCCCACTTTTAGGTATAGCTCTGAAGGAAAGAAAATCACTGTATTTTGTTTTTGTTTTTTTATTTTTTTCTTTTTATTTTCTTTTATTTTTTTATAGTTTATTGTCAAGTTGGTTTACATTAACACCCAGAGCTCATCCCAACAAGTGCCCTCCTCCATGCCCATTACCCACCTTACCCTCTTCCCCACCCCCCCACCCCCAGCCCTCAGTTTGTTCTCAGCATTCAGGAGTCTCTCATGGTTTGCCTCCCTCCCCCCCACTATTTTCCCCCCTTCTTCTCCCCCACGGTCCTCCATTAAGTTCCTCCTAATCCACCTATATGTGCAAACATATGGTAACTGTCCTTCTCTGCCTGACTTATTTCGCTCAGCATAACCCCCTCTAGTTCCATCCATGTTGCTATAAATGGCCAGATTCTTTCTCATTGCCTTGTAGTATTCCTTTGTTTAAATATACCACATCTTCTTGATCCATTCATCAGTTGATGGACACTTAGGTTCCTTCCATGTTTTGGCTATTGTTGAGAGTGCTGCTATAAACACTGGGGTACATGTGCCCCTATGCATCAGCACTCCTGTATCCCTTGGGTAAACTCCTAGCAGTGCTACTGCTGGGTCATACGGGAGTTCTACTGTTAATTTCTTGAGGAACCTCCACACTGTTTTCCAGAGGGGTTGCAGCAGTTTACATTTTAACGTTTATTTATTATTGAGAGACAGAGCATAGGTGGAGGAGGGGCAGAGAGAGGGGGAGACACAGAATCCAAAGCAGGCTTCAGGCTCTGAGCTGTCAGCACAGAGCCCGACGTGGGGCTCAAACTCACGAGCCGTGAGATCATGACCTGAGCCAAAGTTGGACGCTCAACCAACTGAGCCAACCATGCGCCCCAAGAAAATCATTATCTTGAAGAGCTATCTGAACTCTCATGTTCACTGCAGCATTATACACAATAGCTAAGACATGGAAATAACCTAAATATCCACTGATAGATGAATGGATGAAGAAAATGTGATATTTACACACACACACACGATTATTCAGCCATACAGAAAAAGGAAATCATGCCTTTTGTGACAACATGGATGGAGTTTGAGGGCATTGTGCTAAGTGAAAAGAAAGACAAACACTGTATTATCTCAGCTATATATTGAGTCTTAAAAAAAAAGCCAAACTCATAGAAAGAGAGTAGAATGGGGTTTACTAGGAGGTGGGTTTGGAGAAGTGGGAAAATGTTGGTCAAACGGTACAAACTTCAAATTATACGATGCACAAGTTCTGGGGCTATAATGTAGAGCATGGTGACTATGATTAACAAGATAGTATTATGTATTATATATCTGAAAGTTGGGAAGAGACGAGATCTTAAATGTTCTCACCAAACACAAAGAAACTAATTTCTTGAGGTTATGAATATGTTAACTAATTCTGCTGTGCAAACCATTTCACAGTATCAGGTTATACACCTTAAACTTACACAATGTTATTTGTTGATTATATCTCAAAAAAGCTTGGACAAAATTTAAAATAACGGTTGGTACGGTAGGCATGATCACATCAGCACCATTTTTACAAAGCTTATAGGTTAAGAATAAGATTAACAGGAAATCCTTTCACATCTACAGGATGTTAATTACTTACTTTAAAGCCGAAAGGACTTGTTGTGGGTCTTCTGAATATTGAGCTAAACATTCCAAAGCTTTTCCTGCCACAATTTGTAGTCCATTCTAAGTAGGACAAATATTATGTGTTAAATTATATCTCAAAGTGATACTTACAAAATGTTATCTAATTACAAGAAAAAATTCTGAATGTGTTCATTTTGTATTATCAAGTAGTAATGCAAGATGGTAGAATGAAAAATAACCACTGACAAAAACTTAACAGTTCAAGTTGGCCCCAGAAACCCACTCCTCCCTATCCATAAATACTCACTGCCTTGCCAACACTGCCTGAACTCACTAGGATGAATCTTGTTGTGCTCTTTATCCCAGTTTATTAGCAGTAATGAAAAGAACCCTGGTCTCTCATTTGCAGCACTCCAATCACAACAAAGCTCTGTAAGTCCTTTCTTTTTTCCTCTTTTCCCATTTCTCCCTAACTCCCCTAATCTTTCCACTATGGTCTCTGAAATTCAGTTCATTATCATCAAAATCTTCTCTGGGAGCAACATCTTGCTCCGCATTCTTTCTATAACGGAAATCTAGGTCCCACCAAGAATCTGCTTCCAAAAAGCCCTCTCAAGTCACAACTTTTTCTCTGATCTCCCTTCTACCCATAGACCTGGGGATGCAGTAGGTGGTGTTTTTGATCGCTGTTTTAAAAGTAATCTCCCTTCTTTCTCCTTAAACTCCCCAGCTCTGAATTTCCTGTCAGACTATATCACCCACCACTCCCCTTTGTGCTGATTTATCAGTTCTCAGGCCATTTCTTCTTATTTCTTGATGACCTATTTATTGCAGCTATTTTCTCGAAAAACTACTCTTGTCTTAGTTTTTGGCACTTTCAATATACAGATATATGATCCTCCTAATATCCTGGTCTCTTATTTCCTTGAATTCTACTCTGTCAGTTACCTTAACTATTCACTAGCATATTCATCAAGGGGACCCTGTCATTATTATTAAGGGTCTTTTCATGTGACTGTTGGCCATCTGGATGTCTTTTTTGGAGAAAAGTCTGGTCATGTCTTCTGCCCATTTTTAAACTGGATTGATTGTTCTGGAGTATTGAGTTGTATCAGTTCTTTATATATTTTGGATACTAACCCTTTGTCAGATATATCATTTGCAAATATCTTCTTCCATTCCATACATGGTCTTTTACATTTGTTGATGGCTTCCTTCACTGTGGAGAAGCTTTTTATTTTGATGTAGTCCCAATAGTTTATTTTTGGTTTTATTTCCCTTGCCTCAGGATATATATCTAGAGAAATGTTGCTACGGCTGATGTCAGATAAATTACTGCCTGTGGTCTCTTCTAGCATTTTTATGGTTTCAGGTCAGGTCTCACATTTAGGTCTTTAATTCATTTCGAGTTTATTTTTGTGTATGGTGTAAAAAAGTGATCCAGTTTCATTCTTTCTGCACATATCTGTCCAGTTTTCCCAACATCACTGGTTGAGGAGTCTGTTTTTTTTCCCATTGTATATTCTTTCCTGCTTTGTTTGTAGATTAATTGACCATATAGTTGTTAGTTTATTTCTGGGTTTTCTATTCTGTTCTATTGATCTATATATTGGACCCTGTCAATACTAATGTTTGCGAACCTTTCATACTCTCAGTCAGGGCTGGGACTTGGGTGAGCTAGGTGACTGATGCAAGTGAGGCACCGAGGGTAAAAAATTTAAGGAGGCACTTACTCTCAGGATCATGCAAGAACTAACTCTGCACTTGCATGACTCAGAAAGTGAGTTCTTCCTTAAGTGCCTCATTTCCTCACCCTAGTCCTGCACCCTGCTCTGCTTCATGTATTCTACTTTCTGACCACTATCTCCTACCTTTCTAATTCACTCCTTTCTATTCACTCTAGCAATCCTTCAACTGCACTTAGATCTCCAATCCATTCATGTTACTAATTTTTCATTGTCTCTCATCCCTTTGATGTCCTCCTCCATGGCCAGTTGAAATTCCATGGGGATTTATTATAACCACTACCTTGTTCCTTGATATTCCTACTCCTCTTTTGTTTCATTGTATTCATCTGGAAAAACTACAAGCCTGGTTGAATCCAACTTTCTACTGACTTTTGTGCCTACATCCATGCAGCTCAAAGTGGATGAATAAAAACCTGTATAACTATTTGTTTTATTTTAAATCTTCATCAAATAGGTCTTAATTCTTACTGGGCAAGCATCCCACACTACTCTTGTCATTCACTTTCTTGCTTTTCCAGATGATTAGTTTATATTTTACCCTAACTTCTCAAACTCCCCAACACCTCCTCTCCCATTCTCACTCTCAGATGATGACCTTATATCCTACTTTGTTGATAAAAATGAAGCAGTCAGGAAAAAACTTTCAGATTCCCACTACCACATTTATTCACACCCTAGGGACCACACCACATACTCTAACTTCTCAACCACTATCATAGATGAACTATGCATGTTCTTTCCTATAGCCAATCCCTTAATTCATCCAGTTGTGTGCATCACTTCCTCCCTGCTTAAGGAAACTGCTCTAACAACTCTCCTTTTTCTTTCTCATAATGTCAACTTTTTGTTCTCTTACTGGATCATTTCCATCAGCATATAGACATTCTCATTCATCTGGTCTCAAACCAACCAACCAACCAACCAACTTCTGATCCTACTTCTCACATCAACTACTGACCAATTTTTTTATTTGTAGCAAACTCCTCTAAGAATTTCCATTGTCTCTTAAAATCAAAAAGAGGTAAAAATCTTATAGATAAATATATAAGAATTACCTGTAGAGCAAAGTGGGCGGCTAAACTGAGAAGCGTGACAGGTGACTCTTTATCCATATGTAGTACATTCTCTTCTGGTTCTACACCTGCTATCAACCTCTCTAATGTATTAATTGCCCGCAAAGCTGAAAAAGAAGGAAAGAGTTAAAAAAAAAAAAAAAGGAGACACTCAATAGCTATCTAGGGTTAATTATACCACAGTGACTTTGGGATTCATTTTAAGAGCAGTAATAGCTTTAAAAAAAAAGAGAGAGCAGTAATAGCTTTAAAATATTAGTTAATTTTCGGGATGCCTGGGTGGCTTAGACGGTTAAGTGTACAACTTTCGCTTAGGTCATGATCTCGCAGTTCGTGGGTTCGAGCCCCGTGTCGGGCTCTGTGCTGACTGCCAGCTCAGAGCCTGGAGCCTGTTTCAGAGTCTGTGACTCCCTCTCTCTCTGACCCTCCCCTGCTCATGCTGTCTCTCTCTCTCTCCTAGAAATAAATAAAACATTTTAAAAAAATTAAAAAAAAATAAAATATTAGTTAATTTTCATAAAGACATCTAAATTGCTAAACTGTCAAGGAGGACTTGAATATCAGAAAAATGCTCAACTGGGCAATTCACCCACGTGAATTTATCCCATGGATATATTTGCAAAAGTGAACAAAAACATACAAGTATGTTCATCTAGCAATTTTTGTAAGAGTACAGTATAGGAGCAACCTAAACTCCCATCAATGATGGATGGGCTAAATACATCTTGGTACTCATAAAATGGAATATAAAACAGAATGAAATTGAAAAATGAATGGTAGTATTACATTCAATTATATATCTTAAAGGTAGACTACAATAAGTTATTACTTATATATTGTTATTTTAATCGTTACTTATAGAACTTAAGTAACGATTAAAATAACAAAACAAAGACAACTAATAAGCCAAAAACTGAGATAAATATAATCATGAAAAATACTCAATCCAAAAGAAAGTAGAAAAAAGAAAAATGGCAAAAAAAGAGCAAATGGGACCAACAGAAGACAAATAACAAGATGCTAAATTTTAACCTCACCATATCAATAATCATATTAAATATAAATGGTCTATATGACTCAAGTAAAAGGCAGATAGGCACACTGAATTAAAGAAAGCAACTTTCAACTATATGCTACCTACAAGAAACATACTTTAAAAATAAAGACAAAGTTAGTTAAAAGAACAAGCATGGGATAACATATACTATGGTAAAGGTAATCAAAAGAAAGCTGGAGTAGCTATATTAATATCAACCAAATGGATTTCAGAGCAAAGAATATTATCAGTGACAGAAAGTTATTCCATGATGATCAGGAGTTAATTCATTATGAGAACATAACAATCCTAAATGTTTATGCATCTAATAACAAAATTTGAAAACACAAGATGCAAAAACTTCTAAAACTACAAGGAAAAATGAACAACCTGCAATTATATTCAAGTATTTCAGTACCTTCTCTTAATAGATAGAATGAGTAGTAAATCAGCAAGAATATAGTATATTTTATACTACTAATCAACTTGACCTGAATGATGTTTATAGAATACTCAAGCAAACACTAGGAAAATATACATTTTTCTCAAGTGCACACTGAACATTTATAAATAAAGACAATATCCTGGGTCACATAACAAGCCTCAACATAATTAAAAGAATTCAAGTCACATAAAGTTATGATCTTTGACTACATGATTCCAAATTTACTACATAGCTAAATTAATTAAGATAGTGTAGAAGATAGATGAATAGATCAATGGAAGAGAATTAAGAAACCAGAAAGAGACCCAAACACACATATGACAACTGATTTTCTTTTCTTTTCTTTTTCTAAAAGTTTTTCTAAACTTTTTCTTTAAAGTTTTATTGATTTATTTTGAGAGAGAGACAGAGAGAGAGCGAGCACAAGCAGGGGAGAGGCAGAGAGATAGAGACAGAGACAGAGACTCTGAAGCAGGCTCCAAGCTGCCAGAACAGAGCCCAACATGGGGCTCAAACTCATGAACTGTGAGATCATGATCTGAGCCAAAATCCAGAGTTGGACACTTAACTGACTGAGCCACCCAGGCACTCTGACAATGGATTTTTCAATAAATGTGCAAAGGTAATTCAGTCGACAAAAAATAGTTTTTAAATAAATAATGCTGAAAGAAATAATGCCAAATGATTAGATAGCCATGTGCAAAAAAAAGAACTTTGGTTCATACCTTAAATTAAATACAAAAATTAGTACGAAATTGATCATAGAACTAATCATACACTTAAACCTATAAAATTTCCACAAGATAATACAGGAGAAAAATTTTGTGACCTTAGATTAGATGAAGATTTCTTAGATATAGTACCAAAAGCACAATCCATTAAAGAAGAAAAAAGATAAATTAGACTGTCAAACTTCTCATAAAAGACACTGGTATGAAAATAAGAATAAAAATTTGTAAAACATATCTGATAATTTATATCTAAAACATATAAAGAACTTTCAAATCTCAATAATAAAAAAAACAAAGTTCCCTATATCTCAGTAAATAAAATATATTTCTTCCCTACGTTCTAGCTACTATGACACTAAGAAGAATAAAACAGATAGAGATGGATTAAAAACAGAAAACAAAGCTCCCTAAAGAAAACTGGTTAAAAGATTTATACAAACACTCTCCCAAAGAAGATATATGGATGTCAAATATTAGACATTACAGAAATGCTAGTTAAAACCACAGTTAAGATACCACTACCCAAGTATTAGAATGTGTGGAAAATTTTTTAATGGACAATTCAAATTACTGGTGAGAATGTAGATCAATTAGAACACTAATAGATAGCTGGTTAGAATGTAAAACTGTATAGCTACTTAGGAAAACAGGTTGGCAGTTTCTAATAAAGTTAAAAACGTATTTATCATACAACCCAAAAGTCCAATTCCTGGAAATTTACCCTAGAGAAGTTAAATCTTACCATCACACAAAATCTGTAAGCATATGTTTATAGCATATTTATTCACACTCATCAAAAATGGAAACCATCCAAACACATTTCAAATGGTGAATGAATAAACAAACTGTGGTACATATATACTATAGATGACTACTCAGTAGTAAAAAAGAACTACGGACACACAACTGTATGGATGAGTTTCAAATGCATTATCCTAAGTGAAAGAAAGGCTCAAGAAGCTTCATACTGTATAATGCCATTTATATGACATTCTGGAAAAGGCAAAAATATCAGTTGTTCCCAGGACTATAAGTGGTAGGAAGGAATGACAACAAAGGAGCCTGAGGTAATTTTTTGCTCTGTATCATGATTGTAATGGTGGTTACATGACTGTATATACTTGTCAAAACTCATAGAATTATTCACAGAATTATTAATACAAATAAACCTCATAGAATCATACACTAGTAAATTTTATTCTTACATCATCCATAAACATGGCTTTAAAAAATGGTCACAGATAACTGGGGAAAAAATAAAAAGATTGAGCTGATTTTATGTTTAAGAAGTAAAATTATTTTATTTTAATAGAATATGACAAGGTTTAATAGGAAATCTATTTTGGGGTGCCTGGGTGGCTCAGTTGGTTGGAACATTTGACTTTGGCTCAGGTTCATGGGTTTGAGCCCCGTACTGGGCTCTGTGCTGACAGCTCGGAGCCTGGAGCCTGCTTCAGAGTCTCTGTCTCCCTCTCTCTCTGCTCCTTCCCTGCTCATGGTCTGTCTCTCTCTCTCTCAAAAATAAACAAACACTAATAAAAAATAAAATAAAACAAAAGTAAGCTGGAGACTTTGACTGTCTAAGACAACTCTTAACTGGGTTTGCAGTCTAAACTCCCTCTTACCCCACAACTTTGTAAACTTAATTTTTAATTACACAGGAAACCTAGAATATAGAATATACAACTCCACTATCTTAAAAAATGTTTTTTCCTTTACAGTACAAAAGGATTATTATTATTATTATTATTTGTATTAACAGTCAAATATAATTCATAAGTAACATTTATACCTCTGGTGGAGTTTTGCTCTAAAACTGCAATCTTGTATATATAAAAGTGAGTGAAAATATTTGTAGGATCGCGTCGTTCAGCTTCTCTCACTGCCACTTTAGCCTGAAAAAGAGAAATATTGCATCTCTTGTTAATAAGGAAGACTGTACCATATTTTACTAATATTATTAGCATAGTCATGATGGCTGAGGATACTCATCATGAAAAGAGGTGATTCTAAGTAAAATTTTTAAAGAACTGTTCTCTTGAAAACACTAAAGAAACAGTGAGTTCTGCTTATGGAAATAGGGTGCATTAAATATGTCAGACTGATTCTCCTACTGAAAACAATGAAAAATGTTAGATAACGTTTTTTTCGATTCCAAAGCAACTTACAAGACACTAAAACCTAAGGAAAAGTGAGGTTCCAGATAAACAAGCAGAAAATTAAAGCCACTTTTTTCTGGAGGGCATTTATAAATCTAAACAAATAGTAGCTTTAGTTTTAATGAACCTCACTAGGTCAAGGAAAAAGACATCAAGACCCAAGGGATCACACACAGGCTAAGGGCAAACCACAAGTAAACGCCTACCTACATCCCCAAGGAACTGCAAAGAAAGTTACTCTGGTTCTGAGAGAAACACAGTAAAATGGGGTAGGGAGAACCAATTTCTGTGTTATGATACAGGCTTTCTCACGTATTTACAGCAACAAATTACATCACAGGGGAAGCAACAAGACCTCAAGTGATAAATTTAGTTGACATTGGTCCCAAGCATCTGAAGAAGCAAATGTAAATCCTTTCTGGGGAAAGGAACCTTCATCATAAGCTTCAAGATGTTTCCAAAAATAATTTTTCAAGAATCATGAGCAGTAAACATTAAAAAAAAAAAAATCAAGCACACTAGAAAGCAAGGCACCATAAGTGAGACTCAGCAGAAACAACAAATAGCAGACAGATTCCCAAAATGCAGACACTAGAATTATCAAAAACTGTCTATAAAACACATTTTCAAAGTTCAAAGAAATAAAAATATATGTATTTGTGATATATATATAGATTGATATTCAATGGGTCATTCTGATACAATACAGTGGCTGTTTCCAGCTGATACCAATTCTGACTGATTATTGGCCATGCCATATTAGTTGTTACACATCTTGTATATCACAGAAGTTTGTAGGAAACATAAAACATAAAATATGACCTTGATGATTTGAAAAGAAGGAACTACTTGAAATGGAAAATAACCCAAGTGGAAACATAATGGATAGGTTTAATGGCAGATTAGAAACATGAGAAGGGAAAATTAATGAACTGAAAAATAAGACAAAGTAAATTAGTGAAAGTGCAGTACAGACGTTACAAACATGGACAGTTAAATAAGGATTCTGCTTTTTTTTTTTTTTTTTTTTTTTTAAAAAAAACCATTAAAATAACTGAAACACTAAGTAATTTCCACACTGGTAGAAGGGGGTAACCAGAAGTTTAAAAAAAAAAAAAAAAAAAAAAAGGACAATCCTTTCAACAAACTGTGCTGGAACAAATGGAGTCCCACATGCAAAAATAAAGGAAAAAAATGAATCAGAACACAGACCACAAACCTTCCAAAAATTAAGTCAAAATGGGTCATGAACCTAAATATAAAACCCCAATGAACAGAATTCTTAGAAAGTAACATAGGAGAAAATTGAAGTGATGTTTGATTTGGTGAAGGCTCTTTATTTTTTACTTATTTATTTATAAGATTTTATTTAAATTCCAGTTAGTTAACATATAGTGTATTCACATGTGAACATTCAAAACTTCCATATAACACCTGGTATTCAGCACAAGTGTACTCCTTTATAAAAAAATTTTTTTAATGTTTTATTTATTTCTGAGAGAGAGACAACATGAGCAGGGGAGGGTGAGAGAGAGATGGAGACACAGAATCTGAAATAGGCCCCAGGTTCTGAGCTAGATGTCAGCACAAAGCCCGACATGGGGCTCAAATCCACGAACTGTGAGATCATGACCTGAGCCGAAATCGGACGCTCAACTGACTGAGCCACCCAGGCGCCCCTCAAGTGCACTCCTTTAATCCCCATCACCTATTTAGCCCATTACCCACCACCCACCTCTCCTCTGGTAACCACTAGTTTCTTCTCTACAGTTAAGAGTCAGTTTATTGGTTTGCCTTTCTCTTTTTTCCCCTAAATGCTCATTTGTTTTATTTCTTAAATTCCACATAAGAGTGAAATCATATGATATTTGTTTTTCCCCTGATTTATTCATTTATTTATTTTTAAAAGAGCACAAGCAAGGGAGGGGCAGAGAGAGAGGACAGAGGATCCTAAGTGGGCTCAGTGCTGACAGGCTGACAGCAGTGAGCCCAATGTGGGGCTTGAACTCATGAACTGACAGATCTTGACCAGAGCTGACATCAGATGCTCAACCAACTGAGCCAACCAGGTGCCCCCTTTCCCCCAATTTATAATTGAGTAGTTTGTTGATTTAGTGTTGAATTCTTTGTACATTTTGGACACCAATTTTTTATCAGATACATATTTTGCAAATATTTTCTCTCACAGTGTGGCTTACGCTTTCATTCTCTTACAAGTGTCTTTCACAGATCAGAGGTTTCTAATTTTAATGATGTCCAACCCACACTTTGTTCTTTCATGGATTGTGCTTTTGATGTTTGTTTTTACTTTTTATGTTTATTTATTATGAGAGAGAGGGAGAGGGAATGTGAATGCTCTCCCAAAAATTAATAAAAAAATAAATAAATTGGGGAAAAGACTTCAAAAAACACCTCACTAATGAAGAGATACAGATGGCAAATAAGCATAGAAAAAGATGCTCGGGGCACCTGGGTGGTTCAGTTGGTTAAGGGGCCGACTTTGGCTCAGGTCATGGTCTCGCGGTTCGTGGGTTCGAGCCCTGCGTCAGGCTCTGTGTGGACAGCTCGGAGCCTGGAGTCTGTACTGGATTCTGTGTGTGTGTCTCTCTCTCTGCTCCTCCCCTGCTCACACTCTGTCTCTCTGTCTCTCAAAAATAAATAAACGTTAAAATATTAGAAAAAAAAAGAAAAAGATGCTCAACATTCTATATCACCAAGGAAATGCAAATTAGAATATCACTGTACAACTACTGAAATGGCTAAAATCTAAAACACTCACAAAACCTAATGCTGCTGAGAATGTGGAGAAACTGTAATTCTCATTCATTTCTGGTAAGAAAAAAATAGAGTAGAGTCATTTTGGAAGGTAGTTTGGTAGTTTCTTATAAAATTAGACATACTCTCACAATATGATTCAGCAACTATCTTTCTTAGCATTTACCCAAATGAGCTAAAAGCTAACGTCCACACAAAAATCTGCACATTAATGGTTATAAAAATTTCACTCAAAAGGTGCAAACTTTGAAGCATCCAAAATATTCTTCAATAGGGCATAAAACAAAAATAAAATTCAGAATACCCTAGTTCTGTAATGATAGTGGGTAAATCACTTTTATCTCTATTATAAAAGTTAAAAACAATAATATTAAAAATAATTATAGCTATAGAAATTTGTTAACAAATGAACAATGTAAAAGTATGTAAAGTGTGACATGAATAGCATAAATGTGGGGAGAGCAGAAGCGGAATGTAGATTTTCTTTATGCATTTGAAGACAGTAGTGCAGGGGTGCCTGAGTGGCTCAGTCGGTTGAGCGTCCGACTTCGGCTCAGGTCATGATCTCACGGTTCGCAGGTTTGAGCCCTGCATCAGGCTCCGTGTTGAATACTTGCTCAGAGTCTGGAGCCTGTTTCGGATTCTGTGTCTCCTTCTCTCTCTGCCCCTCCCCAGTTCACGCTCTGTCTTACTCTCTCTCTCAAAAATAAAAAATGTAAAAAAAAAAATTATTTTTAAGAAGGTAAGTAGTTAACAGCTTAAAATAGACTATTACATCTAGAAGATGTTTTATGTAAACCATACGGTAGCCACAAAGAAAAAAGTCATAATACATAAAAGATAAATAAAAAGGAATTACAGCATACCACTACAAGAATAATTTTTTTTAATTTTTTTTAATGTTTTATTTATTTCTAGGAGAGAGATAGAGACAGCATGAGCAGGGGAGGGTCAGAGAGAGAGGGAGACACAGAATCCGAAACAGGCTCCAGGCTCTGAGCTGGCAGTGAGCACAGAGCCCGACGCGGGGCTCGAACCCACGAACCGCGAGATCATGACCCAAGCGAAAGTCGGACGCTTAACCGACTAAGCCACCCAGGCGCCCCATACAAGAATAATTTTTAAAAAGACAGCTAGAGAAGGGCACCTGGGTGGCTCAGTCAGTTAAATGTCTGACTTCAGCTTGGATCATGGTTTCATAGTTGTGAGTTTGAGCCCCGCGTGGGGCTCTGTGCTGACAGCTTAGGGCCTGGCACCTGCTTGGGATTCTGTGTCTCCCTCTCTCTCTACCCCTCCTGTGCTTGCAGTCTGTCTCTCTCTCAAAAAATAAATAAGCATTAAAATTTTTTTAAAAAGACAGCAATAGAGGTGAAAAAATAAAGGAATTAAAAACTAAGAAAACAATTAACAAAATGGGAATAGTAGGTACTTACCTATCAAACTACTTTAAATATAAGTGGAATAAATTCTCCAATCAAAAACACAGAGCGGCTGAATGGATTTTTTTAAGTAAATTTTTAAATATTTGTTTATTTTTGAGAGAGACAGAGACAGAGCATGTGCAGGGAAGGGGCAGAGAGAGAGAGAGGGAGACACAAAATCTAAAACAGGCTCCAGGCTCTGAGCTGTCAGCATTGAGCCTGACACAGGGCTTGAACTCATGAGTCTTGAGATCATGGTCTGAGCCAAAGTCGGATGCTTAGCCAACTGAGCCATCCAGATGCCCCTGCATGGATTTTTAATAAAAACCAACCAACCAACCAACCAACCAACCAACCAACCAACAGTATGCTATACTAGAGACTAACTTATCTTTAAAGATAGACAAAAACTGAAAGTACTGAAAAAGATATTACATGCAAATGGTGAAGAAAAGAGCAAAAGTGGCAGTAATTACATTAAATAGTTTATTTAAAACTACTAACACCAAAGAAGGTCCCTATATAGTGATAAAGGAGTCAACTCATCAAGAGAATATTAAAAACTGTAAATATATATACACTAAACATTAGAGCAACTAAATATTAAAAAAAATTTTTTTTAATGTTTACTTATTTTTGAGAGAGAGAGAGAGGAGAGGGGTAGAGGGAAAGGGAGACATGGAATCCAAAGCAGACTCCAGGCTCCAAGCTGTCAGCACAGAGTCCAACAGGGGGCTTGAATCCACAAACTGTGAGATCATGACCTGAGCTGAAGTCAGACACTTAACTGATTGAGCCACCCAGGTGCCCCTAGAACAACTATATACTGAAAACTAATATTAACTGCAAAGATCACTAATCATCATGGAAATACAAATTCAAACCACAGTGAGATACTACTTCATACCTGTCAGAATGGCTAATTCAAATACACAAGAAATAACAAAGATATGGAGAAATAGGAACACTTATGCACTGTTGGTGGGAATGAAAACTGGTAGCACCACTGTGAAAATCATTATGGTATGGAGGTTCCTCAAAAAATTAAAACTGGAATTACCATATAATCCAGTTATTCTACTACTGAGCATTTACCCAAAAAAAGGGAAAACACTAATTTGAAAACATTACACCCCTGTGTTTATTGTAGCATTATTTATACGATATTGCAGCATTATTTAAAATAGACAAAATATGGAAACAATCCAAATGTCCATTGATAGATGGATAAAAAAACACATAGTATATATACACTGTAGAATATTACTCGGCCATAAAAAAGAATGAACTCTTCAATTTTCAATAACATGGATGGAACTAGAGAGTCTAGAGGATATAATGTTAAGTGAAATAAGTCAGAGGAAGACAAATACCATATTTTACTCATATGTGTTATTTAAGAAACAAAACAAAGGGGAAAAAAGAGGATAGAAAATAGGAGACTCTAAATAAAGACAACAAACTGGTAGTTGCCAGAGGAAAGGTGGGTAGGGGATATGTGAGATAAAAGTGATTAAGAATACACATCTTTTTTTTAAGTCTATTTATTTATTTTGAGAGAAAGGGAGAAAAAGCATGTGTACATGCACGAGTTGGGGTGGGGGGAGGTGCAGAGAGCTAGGGAGAGAGAGAATCCCAAGCAGACACGGGGCACAATCTCACAAACCATGAGATCATGACCTGCACCAAACCCAAGAGTTGGATGCTTAACTGACTGAACCACCCAGGCACCCCAAGAATATACTTATCTTGATGAGCACCTAGACACCTATACAATTGTTGAATCATTATATTGTACTCCTGAAATTAATATAACAATGTATGTTAATTATACTTGAATTTAACAATCAATCAATCAATCAATTAAATGTTAACCAACTGAAGAGAGTAATAGACAGCAATAATAAACACTAGGGAACTTCAACACCCCACTTTCAACAATGAATAGATCATCCAGACAGAAAATTAAATAGTGGGTCTGAATAACACTATAGACCAAATGGACCTTATAAATACTTACAGAACATTCTATCCAACAGCATCAGAATACATATTTCTCTTAAGTACCCAAGGATCATTCTCCAGGATAGACCATATGTTGGGCTAGAAAGTGAGCCTTAACAAATTTAAGAAGACTGAAATTCTATCAAGTATCTTTTCAAAACACAATGGTAAAAAAACTAGAAATAAATGACTGAAAAATGAAAAATTCACGAATACACAGAGATTAAACAACACATTTCTGAACCACCAATGGGTCAAAAAAGAACTCAAAGGAAATCAGAAAGTATTTTGAGACAAAGGAAAATGGGAACACAGCATACTGAACCTTATGGGATGCATCAAAAGCAGTTCTAAGCCAAAAGTTATTATGATAAACACATTAAAAAAAACTCAAACAATCTAACTTTACAACTAAAGGAATTAGATAAAGAAGAAAACAGTAAGCCCAGATTTAGCAGAAGAAAGGAAATAATAAAGAGTACAGCAGAAATAAATGAAATAGAAATGAGACAATAGAAAAAAATGACACTAAAAGTTGGACTTTTGAAAAGATAAAACTGACAAAGTGTTATCTAGACTAAGTAAGACAAAAGAGTGGACTCAAGCAAAATAACAAATAAAGCTAACATGAAAACTGACACCACAGAAATACAAATGATCATAAATTATTGCTATGAATAATTATATACCAACAAATTGAAAAACCTAAAAAAATGGATAAATACATGAAATATGCAACTTATATAGATTGAATCAGGTTGAAACAGAAAATCTGAACAGACCAATAACAGGTAAGATTTAATAAGTAATCAAAATCTTCAAAATCCAGTGCATATGAAACCTTCGCCAGGATACATCACATGATAGCCCACAAAAAAAGTCTTAATAAATTTAAGAATATTGAAATCATGTCAAGCATTTTTTTTCAACACTAAGAAACTGAAATCAATTACAAGATAAAATCTAGAGTGGCTTAGTCAGTTAAGTGTCCGACTTTGCTCAGATTATGATCTCACAGTTCATGAGTTCGAGTCCCACCATCAGACTCTGCACACAGCTCAGAGCCTGAAACCTGTTGCAGATTCTGTGTCTCCCTTTCTCTCTACCTTCCCCTGCTTTCATTCTGCCTCTCTCTCTCAAAAATACACATTAATTTTTTTTAAAAAAAAAGATAAAATTGGGGCACCTGGTGGGTCAGTTGGTTAAGTGTCTGACTTTGGCTTAGGTCATGATCTTGCCATTCCCGAGTTCGAGCCCCACATCAGACTCTGTGCTAACAGGTCAGAGCCTAGAGCCTTTTTTAGATTCTCTGTCTCTGTCTCTCTCTCTCTGTCCCTACCCAACTCATGCTGTGTCTCACTCTCTTAAAAATAAGTAAACATTATATCACCTTTTTAAAAAATTGCAATCTGAATCTCTCTCAAAAAGAAAAGATAAAATCTGGAGAAGAAACAGGCACATGGATGCTTAACGACATGATACTGAACACACAGGTCAATCAATAAATCAAATAAGAAATCAAGACATACATGGAGACAAATAAAAAAGAAAACAGAAGGATGCAAACTCTTTGGAATGCAGCAAAGTAAATTCTAGGAGAGAATCTGATAGGGATACAGGCTTCTCTAAAGAAATAGGAAAAATCTCAAACAAACTAACCTTATACCTAAAAGATCAAAATAAGAAAAAACAAGCTTAAAACTAGTAGAAAGAAGGAAATAATAAAGATTAAAGCAAAAATAAGTGAAATAATCTTAAAAAACAGAAAAGATCAATGAAACCAAGAGCCAGTTCTTTGAAGAGATAAACAAAATTGATAAACCTTCAGCCAGACTTATCAGGGAAAAAAGAGATGACTGAAATAAAATCAGAAATGAAGGAGGAGAAATAAAACCTGACACCATAGAAATACAAAGGATTCTAAAAGATTATAAGAAATTATAGAACAAATTGGCCAAACTAAAATAAATGGATAAATTCCTAGAATTATATAAGCTATCACAATGGAAATAGGAAGAAATAGAAAACTTGAACAGACTGATAACCATCAAAGAAACTGAATCAGTAACCAAAAATCTCCCCAACAAACAAAAGTCCAGGGCTAGATGGCTTCTTTTCAAACTATTCAAAAAAAAAAAAAAAAAAAAGAAATGGAAGAAAAACTTCCAAATTCATTCTACGAAGCCAGCATTATCCTGATTCCAAAGCAAGGGGGAAAAATAAAAACTCCACTGGAAAAGAGAACTACAGGCCAAGATCCCTGAAGAACATGGATGTAAAAATTCTCAACAAAATACTAACAAACTTAATCCAAAAGCACATTAAAAGATCCATTCACCACGCTCAACTAGAATTTATTCCTGAACTGTAAGGGTGGTTCATTATTCATAAGCCAATCAATATGATACACCACATTAATAAAAGAAAGGATGAAAACCATATGATCATCTCAAAAGATGCAGAAAAAGCATCTGACAGATACAGCATCCATTTTTGATTAAAAAAAAATCTTCAACAAAGTAGAGATAGAGAAAAAAATACCTCAACATAATAAAGGCCATATCAAAAAAAAAAACAAAACAAAAAACAAAAAACCACAGCTAATATAATCCTCAATGGAGAAAAACTGAGAGCTTTTCCTCTATGGTCAAGAACAAGACAGGAATATCCAATCTCACCACTGTTACTTACCATAGTCCTAGAAATCCTAGCTTCAGCAGTCCAACAACAAAAAGAAGTAAAAAGCATCCAAGGGCACCTAGGTGGCTCAATCTGTTAAGCGTCCTATTTCAGCTCAAGCTATGATCTCATAGACTGTGAGTTCGAGCCCTGCATCAGGCTCTGGCAGCTCAGAGCCTGGAGCCTGTTTCAGATTCTGTGTCTCCCTCTCTCTCTGCCCCTCCCTTGGCTCGCACTCTGTGTCTCTCTCAAAATAAAAATAAAAACATTTAAAAAAAATTTTAAAGGAGAAAAAAAGCCTCCAAAGTATTGGCAAGGAAGTCAAACTTTCACTATGTGCAGACAACACAATATTCTATGTAGAAAACATGAAAGATTCTACCAAAAATTTGCTAGAACTGACACACAATTTCAGTAAAGTTGCCAGATACAAAATCAACATACAGAAATCTGTTGTATTTCTATACACTAAAAATGAAGAAGCAGAAAGATAAATCAAAGACTAGATCCCATTTACTGTTACACCAAAAATCATAAGATACCTAGTAATAAATCTAACCAAAAAAAGTAGAAGACTTATACTCTGAAAGCTATGGAACACTGATGGAATACATTAGTCCACCAGTAATGACACAAAGAAATGGAAAGGCATTCATGTTTCTTGGAAGAACATATATTGTTAAAATGTATGTATCACCCAAAACAGTCTACATATTTAATGCAATCCCTTTTAAAATACCACCAGTATTTTTCACAAAGGTAGAACAATTCTAAAATTTGTATGGAATCACAAAAGACTCCAAATAGCCAAAGAAGCCTTGAAAAACAAAAGAAAAGCTTGGAGGTATCACAATTCCAGATTTCAAGTTATATTACAAAGCTGAAGTTATCAAGACAGTATGGTACTGGCACAAAATAGACACACAGATTAATGGAATAGAATAGAAAAGCCAGAAATGAACCCACAACTAAACTAATCTTTAACAAAACAGGAAAGAATATCCAATGGAAAAACGACAGTCTCTTTAACAAATGGGTGTTGGGAAAACTGGACAGCAACATGTAAAAGGATGAAACTAGATCACTTCTTACATCTTAAAAATAAATTCAAAATGAATTAAAGACCTAAATGTGAGACCTGAAACCATAAAAATCCTAGAGGAGAATACAGGAAGTAACCTCTTTCTAGACATGCACCTAGTGCAAGGTAAAGAAAAGGAAAAATAATCCTATTGGGACTACATCAAAATAAAAATCTTCTGCACAGTGAAGGAAACAATCAACAGAACTAAAAGGCAACCTATGGAAAGGGAGAAGATATTTGCAAATGACATAGCTGATAAAGGGTTAGTAGCTAAAATATACAAAAAATTTATAAAACTTAACACCACTAAAACAAATAATCCAATTAAAAAAAACGGGAAGACACGAATAGACATGTTTCCAAAAAAGACACCCAGATGGTCAACAGACACATGAAAAGATGCTCAACATCATTCATCATCAGGGAAATACAAATCAACACCAAAATGAGATAGAACCTCATACCTGTGGGAATGGCTAAAATTAGCAACATGGGAAACAACAGATGTTGGCAAGGATGTAGAGAAAGGGGAAATCTCTTACACTGTTGGTGGGAATGCACACGGGTGTAGCCACTGTGGGAAATAGTATGGAGGTTCCTCAAAAAGTTAAAACTAGGGGTGCCTGGGTGGCTCAGTCGGTTAAGCGTCCGACTTTGGCTCAGGTCATGATCTCATGGTTCATGGATTGAGTACCATGTTGGGCTCTGTGCTGGCGGCTAGCTCAGAGCCTGGAGCCTGTTTCAGATTCTGTGTCTCCCTCTCCCTCCGACCCTCCCCTGCTCACGTTCTCTCTCTCAGGAAAAAAAAAAAGTTAAAAATAGAACTACCCAGGGCACCTAGGCGGCTCAGTCGGTTAAGCATCTGACTTTGGCTCAGGTCATGATCTCACAATTCATGAATTCAAGCCCTGCATCGGGCTTTCTGATGTCAGTGGGGAGCCCACTTCGAATCCTCTGTCTCCCTCTCTCTCTAGTTCTCCCCCATGCTCTCTCTCTCACTCTCTCTCAAAAATAAACATTAAAAAAAATAGAACTACCCTACAATACAGCAATTGCACAACTAGGTATTTGCCCAAACGGTCCAAAAATACTGATTCAGTGGGGGACATGCCCCAATGTTTATAGCAGCCTTATCAACAACAGCCAAACTATGCAAAGAGCCCAAATGTCCACTGACTGATGGATGAATAAAGAAGATGTGGTGTATATATACTACAGAATATTACTCAGCCATCAAGAAGAATGAAATCTTGCCATCTGCAACAACGTGGATGGAGCGCTATAGTGTATTATCCTAAGTGAAATAACTCTGAGAAAGACAAATAACACATGATTTCACTCATATGTGGAGTTTAAGAAACAAAACATGAACAAAGAGGAAAAAAGAGAGGGAAGGAAACCTTAAGAGACTCTTAACTATAGAGAACAAACAGGGTTAATGGAGGGAGGTGAGTGGGGGATGAGCTAAATGGGTGATGAGTATTAAGGAGGGCACTTGTTCTGTGGGGCATTGGGTGTTTTATGTAAGTAATGAATCACTAAATTCTATTTCTAAAACCAATATTATACTATATGTTAACTAACTAGAGTTTAAATAAAAGTTTGAAACAAAAAGGGAAATTATAATGTTCAAACAACCAAAGAATGGAAATATAATTTTTAGTTTATTAAAATTAGTCAATGCTAAGACCAAAAACAATACAGTAAGATACCACGTCATGCCAGTCACAATGCCTAAAATCAACAACATAAGAAACAATAGGTGCTGGACAGGGTGTGTAGAAAGGGGAACCTTCTTGTGCTGTTGGTGGAAATGCAAACATGTGCAGGCATTCTGGAAAAGATCATGGAGGTTCTTAAAGAAGTTGAAAATAGAACTGTCCTATAATCCAGCAATTAATCTACTAAGTATTTACCCAAAGGATACAAAAATATGGATTCAAAAGGATACATGCACCCCAATGTCTATAGCACCCTTATCTATAATAGCCAAATTATGGAAAGAACCCAAATGTCCATCAACTGATGAATGGATAAAGATGTGGTAGTGTGTGTGTGTGTGTGTGTGTGTAAATATAATGAAATATTACTCAGCCATCAAAAAGAATGAAATCTTGGGGCACTTGGGTGGCTCAGCCAGTTAAGAGTGACTCTTGATTTTGGCTCAGGTCATGATCTCACAGTTCATGAGATTGAGCCCCACATTCGGCTCCGTACTGAGCGTGGAGCCTGCTTGGGAATTCTCTCTCTCTGACCCTCTCCTGGCTCTCTCTCTCTCTCTCTCAAAATCAGTAAATAAACTTTAAAAAGAATGAAATCTTTGCAACAACGTGGATGATGATAAGAGAGTGTTATACTAAATGAAGGAAGTCACAGAAAGACAAATACTATATGATTTTACTCATATGTAGAATTTAAGAAACAAAACAAATGAGCAAAGGGAAAAAAAAGAGAGGGAAGAAAACCAAAAAACAGACTCTTAAACTATGGAGAACACACTGATGGTTACCAAGAGGGGAGGTGGGTGGGAGATGGGTCAAACAGGTGATGGGGATTAAGGGATGTATTTGTGATGAGCACTGGGTGTGGTATGGAAGTGTTGAATCACTGTATTATACACCTGAAACTAATATTACAGTGCACATTAACTAATTAGAATTTAAATAAAATCAAGAAATACAGCATAGTACTGGCACATAAACAGAAACATAGGTCAATAGAACAGAATACAACACCGAAAATTGAACCCACACCTATACGGTTAATTAATCTATGACAAAGGAGGTAAGAATATACAATGGGGAAAACACAGTCCCTTCAAAAAATGATGCTGTGAAAGCTAGACAGCTACGTGCAAAACAATGAATGAAACTGGACCACCTTCATATACTATATACAAAAATAAAATAGAAATAGATTAAAGACCTACATGTGAGACCTGAAATCATAAAACTCCTAAAAGAAAACACAGGCAGTAATCTCTTGGACATTAGCCTTCACAACATATTATGGATCTGTTTCCTCGGGCAAGGGAGACAAAAGCAAACAAACTATTGGGACTACACCAAAATAAAAAGCTTCTGCACAGTAAAAGAAACAATCAACAAAACTAAAAGGCAAACCTATGTAATGGGAGAAGACATTTGTAAATGTCATATCCAATAAAGGGTTAGAATCCAAAACATATAAAGAACTTATATATAGCTCAACACCAAAAACACAAACAATCCAATTTTTACTTGAGGGTTTTATGCTGAGCGAAATAAGTCAGGCAGAGAAGGACAGCTACCATATGTCTGCATGTATAGGAGGATTAGGAGGAACTTAACGGAGGACCATGGGAGAGAAGAAGGGGGGAAATAGGTGGGGGAGAGGGAGGGAGGCAAACCATGAGAGACACTTGAATATTGAGAACAAACTGAGAACTGATGGGTATGGGGGAGAGGGGAAGGGGGGTGATGGGCATGGAGGAGGGCAGTTGTGGGGATGAGCACTGTGTGTTATATGGAAACCAACTTGACAATAAACTATTTTTAAAAAATGGGCAAAAAACCTGAATAAACATTCTTCCAAAGAAGTACAAATGGCAAACAGACACATGAAAAGATAACTCAACGTCACTAATTGTCAGGGAAATGAAATCAAAACCACAATGAGATTAGCACCTCGCATCTATTAGAATGGCTGGTATTGAAGACAAGAATGAACAAGTTTTGGCAAGGATGTGGAGGAAAGGGAACCCTCCTGCACTATTTATGGGAATGTTAATCATTATAGTCCCCATGGAAAACAGTACAGAGGCTCATCAAAAAAAATAAAAAACAGTAAAACTATTTTTATAGCAAAAATATATGATCCAGTAGTTCCACTGCTGGGTATTACCTAAATAAAACAAAAACACTAATTCAAAAAGGTATATGTACTCTTACATTTACTGCAGCATTATTTACAATATCTAATATACAGAAGCAACCCAAGTGCTCACTGACAGATGAATGAAGTCGTATATATATACAATGGAATATTACTCAATCATAAAAAAGAATGTGGTCTTGCCATCTGCAACAACATGGATGGATCTAAAGGGTATTATACTAGAAGGTAAGTCAATTAGAGAAAGACAAATACTATATGATTTCATTTATATGTGAAATCTATAAAACAAACAAAAACGACAAATACTGAGAAGCAACTGGTGGCTGCCAAAGGGGAAGATGGAGGGGATGTGCAAAATAGATAAATGTGATTAAGAGGTACAAAGTTCCAGTTATAAAATAAGTCATGGTGATGAAAAGTACAGCATAGGGAATATGGTCATCAATGCTGTAATAATGTATGGTGACAGATGGTGTCTACACTTATAATGGTCAGCACTGAGTAATTACAGAACTGTTGAATGAATGTGTTGTACACCAGAAGCTAATATAACACTGTATGTTAATTATACTTCAATCATAAAAGGTCAAAACAATAACATGGGGCGCCTGGGTGTCTCAGTTAGTTAAGTGTCTGACTTTGGCTCAGGTCATGATCTCGCAGAACGTGGGTTTGAGCCCCACATCGGGCTCTGTGTTGACAGCTCAGAGCCTGGAGCCTGCTTTGGATTCTGTGTCTCTCTCTCTCTGCCCCTTTCCTGCTCACTCTCTGCCTCTCAAAAATAAACGTTAAAAAAAAAAAAAGAGAGAAATCACAAATGACATTAAAAAAAAAACTATAACTAACCATTTCAAAATGAGATAAAAACCATTAAGAAAATGATACAAGAAAAAAAAGTCAGAAATGAGGTATTAGATCTCAGAAAAAATTTAGAAGAAATTATTTCAGAAATGAAGACTGACAAAAAGAAATATGAGCGTAATAAGTACAGTCAATAATGCCATAAGAACATAGGAAACATTTTAAAATTTAAAAGGAGGAAATTTTTAAAGTTAAATAGAATGGAAGACTATATATATTCTATCACAAGAAAAGATAAACATGAAAAAAAGAAGACAACCAAAGTGATCCACAGATTCAATGCAATCCCTATGAAAATCTCACTGCCATGTGTTTTGTTTTGTGTAGAAATAGAAAAACTCATCCTAACATTCGTATGTAGTCTTAAGGGACTCTGAGTAGCCAAAAAAATCTTGGAAAAAAACAAACTTGAAAGACTCACACTTCCTAACTTCAAAACTTAATACAAAGCTACAGTAAGCAAAACAGTGTGGTACTTGCATTAAGAACAGACATATAGGTCAATGAATTAGAATAAAATGCCAGATATAACCCCTCACATATGCTCAAATGATTTTTTATCAGACTGCTAAGACCATTCAATGGAAGGACAGTGTTTTCAACATACCATGCTGGGAAAATAGGATATTCACATGGAAATGAATGAAGTCAGATCTTTACTATACCCCATATATAAAAAGTAACTTAAAATGGATCAAAGACTTACATATAAAAGCTAAAACTATAAGTCTTAGAAGACATCATAAGAGGAAATCATGACATTGGAATTGGTGGTGATTTCCTGGATATGACACTAAACTAAAAAATAGATACTTGGACTTCATCAAAGTTACAAAATGTTTGTGCTTCAAAGGACACTACTCAAGAAAAGGAAGTGACAATCCATAGAATGGGAGAAAATATTTACAAATCATATCTTGATAATAAATTAATATCCAGAATACATAAAGAGCTCCTGAGGCGCCTGGGTGGGTTGGGTGTCCGACTTTGGCTCAGGTCATGATCTCATGGTTCATGGGCTCGAGCCCTGCATCGGGCTCTGTGCTGATAAGCAGCTTAGAGCCTGAAGCCTGCTTCTGATTCTGTGTCTCCCTCTCCCTCTGACCGTCCCCTGCTCACACTGCCTCTCTCAATCTCTCTCAGAAATAAAAACATTTTAAAAAATTAA
The DNA here is from genome assembly GCF_003009895.1 of Hyaena hyaena. Classification (NCBI taxonomy): domain Eukaryota; kingdom Metazoa; phylum Chordata; class Mammalia; order Carnivora; family Hyaenidae; genus Hyaena; species Hyaena hyaena. The sequence continues at coordinate 837,305 of NW_024081080.1, read as the reverse complement.
AAAAATAAAAAGAGCTCCTACAACTCAGCAACTAAAAAATAAACAACCCAATTAAAAAGTAGGCAGAAAGACTTGGAATTTTTCCAAAGATTATATACAAATGGCCAATAAGTACATGAAAAGATGCTCAACATCAGTGCTCATTTAGGGAAATGCAAATCAAAATACAAGAGATCGCTTTATACCCATTAGGATGGCTATTATCAAAAAACTAGAAATTGATCAGGATGTGGAGAAATTGGGACACTTCTGCTTTCTGGTGAGAATGTAAAATGACACAGCCATCGTGTAAAATAGCGGCTATTCTTCAAAATGTTAAACATAGAATTACCATATAATCCTGCGATTCTACTACTAAGTATATATAAAAAAAAAAACTGAATGCAGGGACTCAGATACTTGTATACCTACAAGTTCATAGAAAGTTCATAGAAATTTTATTCATAAAAGCTAAAATGTGGAAGCAACTGAGGCACCTGGGTGGCTCAGTCGGTTAAGTGTCCAACTTCACCTCGGGTTATGATCTCACGGTCCATGGGTTTGAGCCCCACATCAGGCTCTGTGCTTGACAGTCTGAAGTATGCTTCATATTCTGTGTCCCCTTCTTTCTCTGCCCCTCCCCCACTCACAATCCATCTGTCTCTCTCTCTCTCTCTCTCTCAAAAATAAACATTTAAAAAAAAAAAGGTGGAAGCAACCCAAGGGTTCATCAACACATGAATGCACAGACAAAAGGTGGTATATACATACAGTGGAATGTCAATGAGTCTTAAAAAGTTAGGGGATTCTGATACATTCTACAATACAGATGAACCTTAAGGACATTACACTGTGTGATATAAGCCAGTTAAAAAAAGAACAAATATTGTATGATTCCACTTACATGAGGTAGCTGAAGTAGTCAAAACCAGAGAAACATAACACATAATTGTGGTTGCCAAGGGTTAGGCGGTGAAGGAATCAAGGAGTTATTGTTTAATGGGCACAGAGTTTCAGTTTTGCATGATAAAAATAGTTTTTTTTTTTTTTTTACAAATAGTTTATTGTCAAATTAGTTTCTACATAACACTCAGTGCTCATCCCCAAAGTGCCCTCCTTCATGCCCATCCCCCCCTCCCCCCCACATCCATCAGTCCTCAGTTTTTGTCAGCATTCAAGAGTCTCTCATGGTTTGCCTCTCTCCCTTTCCCCCACCATTTCCGCCCTTCTTCTCCCCCTTGGTCCTCCGTCAAGTTCCTCCTAATCTTCCTATACGTGCAAACATATGGTATTTGTCCTTCTCTGCCTGACTTATTTCGCTCAGCATAACACCCTCAAGGTCCATCCATGTTGCTACACATGGCCAGATTTCATTGTTTCTCATTGCCATGTAGTATTCCATGGTATAGATAAACCACATCTTCTTGATCCATTCGTCTGTTGATGGACACTTAGGCTCTTTCCATGTTTTAGCTATTGTAAAAATAGTTTTGGAGATGGATGTAGAATATTGTGTATGTACTTAATGCCACAGAACTATACACTTAAAATGGTTTAGATGGTACATTTTACCATAATTTTAAAAATCAATTATATTCCTATAAGTTAGTAATGAACAATTGGAAATTGACATATAAAGCCAGACCATTTGCTGTATCATTAAAAACATGGATTCTCTGGGATAAAGTTAGCAAAATATGAGCAAGATTCTTATGCAGGAAACTATAAGACGATGAAAATAATTAAAGAAGACCTAAATAAATAGAATGCTATGCTGTGTTAATGGATTTGAATACAATTCTGTTAAGATACTGTTTCTCAAACTGACCTAAAGATTCAATGCAATCCCAATAAAAATCCCACCAGACATTTTTGTAGTAATTAATAAGCTGATTTTAAAATTTGTGTGGCAATATAAAGAATTTAGTCAAAAGATTCTAAAAAAGAACCAAGCTGATGACTTACCAGCTGGATTTTAAGACTTACTGTAATACAACAATAATCAAGACAGTGAGGTATTAGCATAAGGATATATACAAAGAAATCTATGGAATCAACAGAACAGAGTACAGAAGCAGATCCAAATATTTATAATCACCTGATATCTGACCAAGGTGCCAAGATAATTCAATTGAGTAAGGACAGTCTTTCAATACTGGTACTAAAAGAACATGAGATCTATATGGGGGGAAAATGAACCTTAATCTTTATCTCTGTGTCTCTCTTCTTTACATGCACACACACAAATACACACACACACACACACACACACACACACACACACACAGATTGACTCAAAATGGATCATAGGTCTAAAAACAGCTAAAACTTGGAGCACCTGGGTGGCTCAGTTGGTTAAGCTTCCAACTTTGGTTCAGGTCATGATCTCATGGTTCGTGGGTTCGAGCCCCACATCGGGCTCTGTACTGACAGCTCAGAGCCTGGACGCTGTTTCAGATTCTGTGTCTCCCTCTCTCTCTCTGCCCCTTCCCCACTCATGCTCTTTCTCTCTCTGTCTCAAAAATAAATGAACTATAATTAAATAATAAAATAAAAACAGCTAAAACTATAAAATGCCTATAAGAAAGCATAGAAGAAATGTACAGCCAACCTTAATAGGAATGCTATAGTAAAACATATCAAAAGTGAAGAAAAAAGAAAGCATAGAAGAAAAATATTTTCATCTTGGGGCAAGCAAAGATTTCTAAGGACACAATAAAGAAACCATAACTGAAAAATGTAAATTTGACTTTAAAACAAACCTACAACACACCTACTAGAATTACTGAAATTAAAAGGTTGAAAATACCATCTTTGATCCACTGGCACCTTCATCCACTGATGACAGGAATGTAAAATGATACACACCTCCTTTGGAAACACTTTGGTGGTTTCTTATAAACTTAAAAATACTGTTACCACATAACTCAGCAATTCCACTTCTGGATACTTCCCCAGAGAAACCAAAACAAATATCTATACAGAGACTTCTACCTTGAATGTTCATAGCAGCATTATTCATAATAGCCTCAAACTGGAAACAACCAAAATGTCCATCAATAGATGAATAGATAAACAGACTGCAGTATATCCATGGAATACTACTCAGGAATAATAAGGAATAATCTACTGATATATGTAACAACATGAGTGATTCTCTAAAACATTATGCTGACTGAACGAAGCTAGACCAAAAAAGAAGCACATACTGTATGATTACATGTATATGAAACTCTATAAATCTAGATAAATCTATAAATAAATCTAATCAATAGTGATGGATAGTATATTAGTCACTGCCTGGGGCCGAGAGTGTAGACAGGGACTGACTTGAAGAAGCACAAAGGAATCTTTTGAGGTAGTGAAAATACTGCATAACTAGATTGGGGTAGTGGGTACACTGGGTAGTTTTTAGTGTAAATTATACTTCAATAAATTCAATTTTTCAAGTAAATTAATAATGATTTGTAAGGGTCCCTTTGGTTCTAAAACTTCAATTATCTTTGAACTCATTAACTCCAAAAAGACTTCTTTGCCTACTACAGATTTTACCAGATTACAGTATCTTAGACCGATATGGTTGGAAGAGACCTCAAAATTCTCTTAGTCAAAAAAAATTCTTCTGATACTTGAATCTTCTTTATAACATTCACACCAAGTAGTCAGTCATTCAGTCTCTGCTTAAATACCTTCAGGGAGAGGGAATTTACTATATTTTAAGAAAATCCATTTCAGTTTTGGACAAGTCTACTCATTAGACAGAGTTTCCTTATGATGACCTGAAGTCTTACTCCCTGTATGTCTCACCTGTGAAAATATGCATGGAATAAATATAATTCTTTTGATCCTTGACAGTCATTCAAATACTAGGAGGAAGCTATTGTGTTTCTTCTAAATCTTACATTTTCCAAATTTAAAATCCTTATCTACTCTGGCACGCCTGGGTGGCTCAGTCGGTTAAGCGTCCAACTTTGACTCAGGTCATGATCTCATGGTTCATGAGTTCGAGCCCTGCATCAGGTTCTGTGCTGGCACCTCAGAGCCTGGAGCCTGTTTTGGATTCCGTGTTTCCCTCTCTCTCTGCCCCTCCCCGCTCATGCTCTGTCTCTCACTGTCTCAGAAATAAATAAACTATAAAATTTTTTTTTAATCCTTATCTACTTTAACCATTCTTCAAATAAGATGGCTTGAGTGATCTCACCATCCTGAGTGCCTACCCCTTAACACTTTAGTTTGTCAAAATCATCCTTCAAAAGTGTTACCCCCCTAGTCAATATGGTAGGTATGCTATAACCAGAGCAGAACACAGGGTGATTACCACTCCTTCACATTTCTATTGATACAACTTAATTTGAATTAATGTTCTTAGAATTATTGGTTTATATCAAGCTTACAGTCAACTAAAAACAACAAATCTTTTACATGTAATACTGTTTAGTGACATTTCATTTATTCTGTTCTTGTACAATGATTTTGGGGGATCCAAGTATGGCATATTTTGTTAGTCCCATAACTGGGTCTGTATCCTGTTCAAACAGGCTCATGATTTCAGCCTACTGAGGTCTGATTATTTATCTGAGTATGTGTTCTAACATATTAATTACACTTTTCATCTTTACATCATATGTAGGTTCAGTCAGTATTCACAAAGCCTCATCTACATAGTCTGGTTCTAAATTCATATGATATATACATACCACACTATTTGATATTTGACTGTATACTTCTATTACTTTGTAATTATGTTGTACATGTCAACTTTGTTTTTAGAGTAATATTTTAAGCTGATCTATAGAAAGGATCCTGTATTCTACCTTTTCTATAATAATAGGCACAAATTAGGCATTCAATAAATGTTTGTTGACTTGAAACCTCAATTACAGTATTTTTATGGTATAACTGTATCAAGAATGAGCTACAACTAACCTTGGTCTCATTTTTACTGAAGTGTTTTCTTTTATATTCATACAGATACATTTGTGGGAACGGCTATACCTGCCAAAGCATCAGAAAATCAGACAAGCTATTATAATAGAAACAAGGGCCACAGTGCCACCTAGTGAACGTTACTAGTTTATTTCTTCTGATCACAAGGTCATTTTCAGTCCTACAATGGAAAGGCATGATTTTTAGAACTCTATATAGTAAATATAACCAATGTAAAACCAACACATGAGACATGGTTGTTTTCACTCTAGGTTATATAAATATTCTACAAAAAGTCTTATCTTGTAACTTGTAAGTCTTATAGCCACATTGTATTTTGAGATTGTGCTGTAATTTCATCAATCTATAGTAGTACTAATGATATTTCATGTAGCTAAATTGCAGTTGTAAACTGAGGATGAGATTTCTACACTGAGTTAAAGAATGCTCAGTTGAATCTTACCATTTGCCACTATCACCAAAACAATCCATTATCCATCTCTTAATGAAAATTAAGGTTTTGTTATGATTTGCAAAAAATCCCATTATATCAAGTTGTGATCAACTGCTCCTATACTTAGACTCACTAAGTCTGTCTATTCAAGTCTATGACTTATACAAACCACTTAAAAATTCTGAAAAATAATATAATAAAATTAAGATACTGGACTTAAGGTACTATAAACTCCCCAAAGGCAGAGTTGATACCTATGAAACTACATAGTTTAATATTGTCTCAAACAAAATACTGGAGATACTCAATGGATAATGGCAATGAAAAATATACATTTAGGGGCACCTGGGTGGCTTAGTCGGTTAAGCGTCCGACTTTCACTTAGGTCATGATCTCGTGGTTCGTGGGTTCAAGCCCCGCGTCGGGCTCTGTGCTGACTGCCAGGTCAGAGCCTGTAGCCTGTTTCAGAGTCTGTATCTCCCTCCCTCTCTGACCCTCCCCTGCTCACACTGTCTCTCTCTCTCTCTCCTAGAAATAAAAATCTTTAAAAAAAATTATCAAAAAAAAGAAAAATATACATTTATATGACTTCAAATACAAACCAAAGAAATAACCTATATTTAGAACTGCTCTCTCAAAACGATGTTGCTAAATGTATGAACTATGAAATTGCAACATAATCTACCAAGAGTTTAGAGGAATATATTCTCCGACACCTTTGACTCACCCAAATTAACTCCTGAAATATGATTTAGTATTTCATTTTAAAGAAAAATAAAACAGGGACGCCTGGGTGGCTTAGTCGGTTAAGCGTCCGACTTTCACTTAGGTCATGATCTCGCGGTTCGTGGGTTCGAGCCCCGCGTTGGGCTCTGTGCTGGCTGCCAGCTCAGAGCCTGGAGCCTGTTTCAGTCTGTGACTCCCTCTCTCTCTCTCACCCTCCCATGCTCACGCTGTCTCTCTCTGTATCTCCTAGAAATAAATAAAACATTTAAAAAAAAATAAAATAAAGAAAAATAAAACAAAATGTGTTTCCCTCCTCCCAAAGGAAAATGCGCTATAGAAAGCAATAATGGGGCTCTTTTTCGTGGTGCCTCAGAGGCGGTAGACAGCCTCAAGATGAAGCTGAACATCTCTTTCCCAGCTACTGGCTGCCAGAAACTCATTGAAGTGGATGATGAACGCAAACTTCGTACCTTTTATGAGAAGCGAACGGCCACAGAAGTTGCTGCTGATGCTTTAGGGGAAGAATGGAAGGGTTACGTGGTCTGAATCAGCGGTGACAATGACAAACAAGGCTTCCCCATGAGGCAGGGTGTCTTGACCCATGGCCGTGTCTGCCTACTGTTGAATAAGGGGCATTCCTGCTACCGACCATGGAGGACTGGAGAAACAAAGCGCAAATCTGTCCGGGGTTGCATTGTGGATGCCAATCTCCATGTTCTCAACTTGGTCATCGTGAAAAAAGGGGAGAAGGATATTCCTGGACTCACTGATACTACTGTGCCTCATCGCCTGGGGCCAAAAGAGCTAGCAAAATCCGCAAGCTTTTCAATCTCTCAAAGGAAGATGATGTCCGCCAGTATGTTGCGAGAAAGCCCCTAAACAAAGAAGGTAAGAAACCTTGAACCAAAGCACCCAAGATTCAGCATCTTGTCACTCCACGTGTCCTCCAACACAAACGTTGGGGCACTGCTTTGAAGAATCAGCACACAAAGAAAAGGAAGAGGCTGCAGAATATGCTAAGCTTTTGGCCAAGAATATGAAGGAGGCCAAAGAAAAATGCCAAGAACAGATTGCCAAGAGATGGACGCTGTCTTCTCTGAGAGCTTCTACCTCAATACCTCAAAGTCTGAGTCCAGTCAAAAATGAGACTGTTGTAAGAGGAATAAATAAGATCAGACATCAAAAAAAAAAAAACAAAAAAAACAAAAACAAAGAAAAGAAAGCAATAATGGGGTGATTTCTAAAGTAATACAATCTCCTTCAGTTCTGATAATCAAGCATAGATCTTGATCACTTTTAGTTTCCAATTATCCACAGTAGCAAAGACAGAAATAGCATGAACAAGAGCAATACTTTCATCACGAGAAATTGACAGGTATTTATTGAGTCTCTATGACTATTCTTTTTTTTTTTTTTTTTTTAAGGAGGAGAGTATAAGTTTTATTTTACTTTTCTTTAGTTTACTTGCTCTTTTTTGTTTAATTATATAGAAATAACAAAGGTAGATGATTAAAAAAATTAAATGGTACTAAAAGCCTCATAATGAAACTGATTGGTACCCTTTCCCAAATGTAGGTCTAATTTCCCAGTGGTGAAGACATGTAATGATTTATCTTGCACGTTACATCATGTATCCTCCGTATTTCTTTTTTTTTTTTTTTTTACAAATAGTTTATTGTCAAATTCGTTTCTACATAACACTCAGTGCTCATCCCCAAAGTGCCCTCCTCCATGCCCATCCCCCCCTCCCCCCCACATCCATCAGTCCTCAGTTTTTGTCAGCATTCAAGAGTCTCTCATGGTTTGCCTCTCTCCCTTTCCCCCACCATTTCCGCCGTTCTTCTCCCGCTTGTTCCTCCGTCAAGTTCCTCTTAATCCTCCTATACGTGCAAACATATGATATTTGTCCTTCTCTGCCTGACTTATTTCGCTCAGCATAACACCTTCAAGGTCCATCCATGTTGCTACACATGGCCAGATTTCATTGTTTCTCATTGCCATGTAGTATTCCATGGTATAGATAAACCACATCTTCTTGATCCATTCATCTGTTGATGGACACTTAGGCTCTTTCCATGTTTTAGCTATTGTGGAGAGTGCTGCTATGAACATTGGGGTACATGTGCTCCTATGCCTCAGCATTTCTGTATCCCTTGGGTAAATTCCTAGCAGTGCTATTGCTGGGTCATAGGGGAGTTCTATTGTTAGTTTCCTGAGGAACCTCCACACTGTTTTCCAGAGGGGCTGTACCAGTTTACATTCCCACCAACAGTGTAGGAGGGTGCCCGTTTCTCCACATCCTCGCCAGCATCTAGAGTTCTCTGATTTGCTCATTTTAGCCACTCTGACTGGCGTGAGGTGGTATCTCAGTGTGGTTTTGATTTGTATTTCCCTGATTAGGAGGGATGCTGAGCATCGTTTCATGTGTCTGTTGGCCATCTGGATGTCCTCTTTGGAGAAGTGTCTGTTCATGTCTTCTGCCCATTTCTTCACTGGGTTGTTTGTTTTTCGGGCGTGTAGTTTGGTGAGTTCCTTAAAGATTCTGGATATTAACCCTTTATCTGATATGTCTATGACTATTCTTAATATAATGAGTGTTCACTATGCATTAGGCTCTATGCTAGCTATTAGGAAAAATTAAGGTAAGATATAGTCCCTGCCTCAAGGAGATGGCAATCTAATAGGGGACGAATTCAGGTATATAAATGGCTAGAATACAAGGCAGAACATAAGTATCTAGGTATAAACAGAAGTGTTACAAAGTTTTACTGGAAGAGCAAGACTCAGAAATTTCCTTATAAAGCTAAGACTGTCATTAGGACCTAGGCTCTGAAAAGGGAAATTTCATAATGTAGGGATGCAGGGAAGAGGTATTTTGCAATGGTGAAGCATGGAAAAGGGTACAGGGTTAGAAAAGCATAGATCATGGTTAGGAAGCTACAAATCATCCAATTCAGGCTAAACACAGTATACATGTAATGGAAATAAAACATGATTGTGTTATTTATAGATTCTGGAGGACATCAGCACTAAGGAATTTGGTCTTTATTTCTAGGGAGCCACTGAAGACTACTGAATGGCTCCCTGTAATTGGTTAAAAGTTATTCTAATAGTCACAGAGGTGATGAAAGCTTGCATTAGAGTAGTGAGGTAAAAATGGAAGAGGAGACAGCTGGCAAAAACACTGCAGAGGTAGAACTGATCAGACGTGGCACGTGATGAATAGAGAGAAGGAATCCATGAATCTAAAATTTCAGTCTTAGATGATAGCTGGATATACTCAAAGAAAGTAGAAAAGTGAATGTGGGTTATGAGAGCGATCAGGGCTAGACATATAGATTTGGGAATGAAGAGTTGAAGCTAAGACGGATTACTGAGAGTAGAGTGTACAGAAGAAAACAGAAGAGAACAGAGAATAAATTCATTCAACAAATGTTTATTGAAAACTTATCATGTACCATGCATAGTTGTGGGTGTTAGGGATAAAACAGTGAACAGGATAAACACAATACTTGCCCTCATCCAATATTTATTTGGTGAAAAGAGCCAATAACAGAAATAGAGAAGGAATAGTCAGAATAATAAATAGGATTAAGAGAAGATGTCACAGATGCCAAAGAGAAAGTTTCCAGGAAGATGAAGAGGTTGACACTATTATATTGTTTTGTGCTAGAGAGATCAGAGGACAAGGACTGACAAAAGATTAGACTTGATCATTAAAAGGTCACTAGTCTTCAAAAGAGAAGTTTATAGAATCACAGATGCAAAAATCAAGTGGGGAGTAGGTGGTGAGGCCAAAAACCTTAGAGTCAGCCTTATCTATTCTTTCTCTTCTACCCTACATCTGGTATGTCAGGGAATTCTATCATCCTTACTTTCATAATCCACAAGTCTTCCACTCTTTTCCATGCTACCTCATCTCTTGCCTTGGTTATTTCAATGTTCTCCTAATTGGTCTCCTTACTTTCACTCTTGCACCACCCTCATCTATTCTACACAGTAGTAAGAGTGATATTATTAAAATGCAAGTCAGATCATGTCAATCCTCTGCCCAAAGCCTCTCAATAGCTCCACATCCCATTCAGTTAATGACATAAATCATTACAATGAACTACAATGTCTTTCTTATGTGATCTGTTTCCCTACTACTTCCCTGATCACAGCTCCTACTTTTCCTAATATTATCTCTGCTGGAGCCACACTAGTCCTTTGCTATCCTTCAAATACCCCAGGTATGCTTCTATCCCCACAACCTCTGCACCTGGAATTCCCATTATTTGGAATGTTGTTTTTTCAGATATCCACATAGCCAGATCCCTCACTTCCTCAGGTTTCTATTCAAAAACCACCTTCTCACTGAGGCCTTCCTTGGCCACTCTATCTAAAATCTCAACCCTTCATTCCTCTTTTTTTTTTTTTTTTTATTTTATTTTTTTTTTATGTTTTATTTATTTCTAGGAGAGAGAGACAGCATGAGCAGGGGAGGGTCAGAGAGAGAGGGAGTCACAGACCGAAAGAGGCTCCAGGCTCTGAGCTGGCAGCCAGCACAGAGCCCGACGCGGGGCTCGAACCCACGAACCGCGAGATCATGACCTAAGTGAAAGTCGGACGCTTAACCGACTAAGCCACCCAGGCGCCCCATCCTTCATTCCTCTTCTAAAACATTTAATGTTTTAGTTTTCTTTCTGCTTAGTTTTCTCCTTAGAACTTACCACTATTTAATATAACAGGGTTAGCAAATTACAGCCTTTGGGCCACTTCTAGACCACCATCTAATTTTATACAGTCCACAAGCTAAGAAGGGTTTTACATTTCTCAAAGGTTGAAAAAATTCCAAAGAAGAATATTTTATGATACATGAAAATTATATGAAATTCAAATTTCAGTGTTCCTAAAAAATTAAGTTTTATTATGACACAACCATGCCAATTTGTTTACATGTGGTCTACAAATGCATTCATGGTACAAAAGCAAAGTTGAGTATTTGCAACAGAGGTTGTATGGCCTAGAAAACCTAAAATATTTACTATTTGTTTCCCTACAGAAAATTTGCTGACCTCTGTAATATACCATAACAGTCATCTTTATATTGTCTGTCTCTCCTAGTAGAATGATAAACTCCAAGGGTATAGGTGCTTTTGTCTATTTTGTTCATTACTATACTCCAATGCCTAGGACAGTACTTAATGTATAATAGACAGTCAATAAATATTTTTTAAATAAATGGACACTAAAAAATATCAGCACTAATTTTAGGTTAAAAAGTTTGGTGAATAAAGGAAGTACAAAGAAAGAACTGTAATTTGAGTAGGATGACAAGAATGAAAAAGGGGTTTTGAATTAAAATAACCTCAAAATAATTGTTTTGACAGGGAAAGAAATAGTTGAGAGAGAAATACTAAAGAGCTAAAGTTGAGATTGGTAGAAAACATTTCCAGAGAAAGTTCTTTCTTAGAGATAAGGAAGAAGAAAGGCTGAGTAAAGAAAGAAGCTGTTGAAGTTCATATTAGTGATTGCAAGTTCAGAAACTTACAAGATAAAGTTTTTTGATAAAGGGAAGTGTAAGGTATAAGGGCTTAAGGACAAAAAAATCCTGGAATCACCATTGTGAGGAATATGACACAGTTAACAAGAGTTAGTTTTACTGACTACCTAGCTGAAAAACCGCGGAATTTTAGCAGATCCAATAAACATGGTTTCATAAATTTCCTGAAGAGCATTCAAATAGCTCAAAGAAAGGAATGAAAAAAGCAGACGATGAAAATTAACAAGGTGGGAATAGTAAGATAGTAAAATATAATAGATCATGTTCCTTCTTTTCACCTTTCTGTCTTAGTGCATAGGAGAGTATTCCTTACAATATGGAGGGTACCAAATCAACATCTAAGTTTAAGACAGGAAGGATGAAAGAGAAAAATACACTAACAGTAATCAAACAAGATTACACTGAACATGCTGAAAATAACCTTTGGCTTCACCACCAATCTGATCTTAAATGATATAATCACACACTGAATATACACTATTAGGATGGGCCTGGTTTCCTGCTCTCCTCTTCTTCCACTTCTGACCACCAATACCATTTGAACTCCAAATTATAGACTATTTCCTATATTAGGCTCTAGGAATTTTTGATCCTAGAGCCTAATATTTGTTCGAGGTGACTTAAGAAGCACTGCTTCGAGGTGCCTGGCTGGTTCAATGTGACTCTTGATCTCAGTGTCATGAGTTTGAGCCCTACACAGGATGTAAATTAATTTAAAGGAAAAAAAAAAAAGGAAGCATAGCTTCAAGTCTTCAAAGATTGTGTCTACTCACTTCATATTCTCCAAGGAATTGCATCTCAGCCTGGCCTGCTATGCCTGACCTCCACTCTTAAAAACAGCCTTATATTCTAGTCCCTTTAGGTTTGGAACTCTATCTTGCTCTTTCTAGTCTAGCTACACAAAGATTTGAGTCCTGCCTTTGAATCCAAATGTCTATGGCTGAAGACCTGTTCCTTGCTGATACGCGTATATGATACCAACTATTTTCATACATAACTTATAGAATACTTCCAACACTTAAGATTTTCTTCCTTGCCATGATCTTCTTATCTGCCTATTAAGATACCCTGATGCCAGCTGCTTGACTGAATCCAAGGCAACTAGGTCTTGTTCGTGTCTGTAACCTCAGAGGCTATCATGGTGTCTTGTGCTGTGCCCTTTCCATTGGCATTAGTTAGATAGATATCCTTCCTTGGTGTGGAAATGCAACCATCCCCCACAAATGGCATGTCTGGCTCCAAGTGCAGGTCCTTCCCAATCTGCCAGGCCAACACAAATCACAGAAGTTACAGTAACTTTCTGATCACCTTCTTTACATCTTTAAGTAAGCAGTAAGCAACTATCTTTTTGAAATAGTTAATGGTATCCTATGCAGAAATACAATGAATTAGGTAATAAAATCTGTGTGATAATTTTTTCAGGACATTAGGTAAACAGTAGTCAATTATCTTTCTGAAATGCTTACATGGCTAGCCTGTGCTGAAATATCATGAACTAAGTAACATTGCAATTTCTCTTCCAGAACTATGAATTTTGGATATACAAATTAAATGATAAATATTCTTTTGAAAGAAAATTTGAAGTATTTACTCAAATAAACAACCATTCAAAGTAAACAAAAACTCAAAGAAAATGTCTGGAATTACAACCCTTAATCACGTACTTCCCCCTAAACTTATCATTAAAACCTGAAAAACAACAAAAGCCTTCATATTTTATTGGGGTCCACACTTGTCCTTTTCACATATCCTTCCACAAGCCAATACCTTTCCCCAATATGTGCATACTACATGATACACAAAGGAAGAAATGTCCCAGTTGCTTTGGGAACTATGAATGGTTTATCCTTAAATAACTTGTTTTCTCATTCACCTCCTAGAATTTTGTCCTGATAAACAATCAAATGCTAAACATTTTCTAGAGTGGTGGTATAGGCAACAGGTAACCCAGTTAGTAAAAGACAGACCATTTTGCGGCACCTGGGTGGCTCAGTCGGCTAAGCATCCAACTTCGGCTCAGGTTATGATCTCACGGTTCGTGGGTTTGACCCCTGTGTCGGGCTCTGTGCTGACAGCTAGCTCAGAGCCTGGAGCCTGCTTCCGATTTTGTGTCTTCCTCTCTCTCTGACCCTCCCCTGCTCACACTGCCTCTCTCTCTCTCAGAAATAAATAAAACATTAAAATTTTTTTTAAAAAAAGACCATTTTATCCAAGTATTTTCCCACACTGAATATTTGACCAATAAAAATGTACCTTATAACTTAGTCTGCTTCAAAGAACAATGTTGCAGATGGTTAGTAGCAGACAACTTTGCTTAAAAGTTCCAATAATATATTACTTTTCAGAAAAAGGTGCCAAAAAAAAAAAACCAGTTAAGTAATGGAATTAATGGTTTTCCAAATTCTCTCTTTCTGGGAAGTCCCAATCAGGAAATTATCAATTTGAGTTTATTTTGTATGAACAAACTCTCAGACGTCCTAACCTAGTAGCCAAGATGTCACACCAAATGTATCTCTCTGCCACTGCAGATAACATTTTCTGCCATTGTAAAATATATAAATCAAAGGACCTTATCAAGTTGTTTCAAATGCAGGTAACAGGAAGCCATATTCCTCTGCAGCTTGGCCAAGTCCAGATCCATTTTATCGACTGAATAAAATCTCAGAGAATAATGGTACCAGTTTAGGGCCTCAGCATAATTTTGTACCTAAAGTTTAAAAAGAAATAAGAAAATTACAGAGATATCTCCACATTTGACCTTAATTTTTCTAAGTCATCTCTAGAAAAAAAAAAAGTGCTTTATTTTTTTAAGGCAACAAACCCACAACACCCTCTCTAGTTGAGTAAATTTTATGATCCATTTGGATCATTATAAAGTTACAGATAAAGTGGCAATCAATATTATCTCTTCTTTCCCCCTATTAGAAATTTCACAGAAACCATCAACAAAAGTAAAAGGCAACCTAAGGAATGGGAGAAAAATATTTGCAAACCACATATTCAACAGAGGGTTAATATCTAAAATATACAAAGAATGCATACAACTCAATAGTTAAAAAAACACAAACAACCCCAATTTAAAAACAGGCAAAGGATCTGAATAGACATTTTTCCAATAGACATACAAATTGAGAAAGGGTGCTCAATATCACTAATCATTTGGAAAATGCAAATCAAAACCACAATGAGATATCATCTCACAACTATGAGAATTGCTATCATCAAAAAGCAAGAGATAACAAATGCTAGTAAAGATGTGGAGAAAAGGGAAATCTTGTATGATATTGGTGGGAATGTAAAATGGTAGAATCACCATGGAAAACAGTATGGAGGTTTCTCAAGAAATTAAAATTAGAACTACCACAGGATCCAGCAATCCCACTTCATTATCTAAAAGAGATACCTGTACTCCCATGTTCAATATTCAGAATTAGCCAAAGTATAAAAAATCTAAGTGTCCATTTACTGAAAAACAGATAAGGAAAATATGGTACGTGTATACAATGGAATCTTATTCATCCATAAAAAAGAGGGAAATTCTGCCATTTGTGACACAGATGAACCTGGAGGACTAGTATACTAGATGAAATAAGACAGATACAAGTATTTCATGTGATCACTTATATGTGGAATATGAAAACAAACAGTCAAACTCACAGAAACAGAGAGTTCAACAGCGGTTGTGAGGGACTACTGGGTAGGAGAAATGGGGAGAGGTTGGTAAAATAGTACAAACTCAGGGCGCCTGGGTGGCTCAGTCGGTTAAGCCTCCAACTTTGGCTCAGGTCATGATCTCAAGGTTCGTCGGTTTGAGCCCCGCCTCAGGCTCTGTGCTGACAGCTAGCTCAGAGCCTGGAGCCTGCTTCAGATTCTGTATCTCCCTCTCTCTCTGACCCTCTCCTGCTCATGCTGTCTCTCTCGCTCTCCAAAATAAATAAAACATTAAAAAAACAATAAAAAAGGGCGCCTGGGTGGCTTAGTCGGTTGAGCGTCCGACTTTCGCTTAGGTCATGATCTCGCGGTTTGTGGGTTCGAGCCCCGCGTTGGGCTCTGTGCTGACTGCCAGCTCAGAGCCTGGAGCCTATTTCGGAGTCTGTATCTCCCTCTCTCTCTGACCCTCCCCTGTTCACGCTGTCTCTCTCTCTCTCTCCTAGAAATAAATAAAAATATTAAAAAAAAAAACAATAAAAAAATAGTACGAACTTTGTTATAAGATGAACAAAGACTGAAGATCCAATGTATAACATGGTGACTATAGCTGATAATAATGTATTGTATAAGACCTTAAGTGTTCTTACCAAAAAAAAAAGGTGACAAATATGTTAATTAAATCAATGGTTAGAACTCTTTCACAATGTATACACATGCCTAATCAAATCATCATATTGTACACTTCTATATAATTTTGCCAATTACACCTCAATAAAAAGTTTTTAAAAAGAAATATCACGGGGCGCCTGGGTGGCTTAGTCGGTTAAGCGTCCGACTTTCACTTAGGTCATGATCTCGCGGTTCGTGGGTTCGAGCCCCGCGTCGGGCTCTGTGCTGACTGCCAGCTCAGAGCCTGGAGCCTGTTTCGGAGTCTGTGACTCCCTCTGATCTCTGACCCTCCCCTGCTCACGCTATCTCTCTCTTCTAGAAATAAATAAAACATTAAAAAAAAATTAAAATTTAAAAAAAAAAAAAGAAATATCACATGTGGGATGAAAAGTCTGAGGTGTAGTTAACCACCCTAGAAAATTCAAAATATAATTTTAAAGTTATTAAAATGACAGTGATAAAAATTTTAAAAGAGA
This sequence comes from Hyaena hyaena, assembly GCF_003009895.1. NCBI lineage: Eukaryota > Metazoa > Chordata > Mammalia > Carnivora > Hyaenidae > Hyaena > Hyaena hyaena. The sequence goes on along the minus strand of NW_024081080.1, from coordinate 820,879 downwards.
ATTTCCATAATTCACCATGCTAATACAGCTATTTTCATTTTTCTACATTCCATTTTAACTTTGTCCTTTTCTATTTGTTTATGGTTGCAATCATAGCTTATGTTAGAGTTTCATGTCCTATTCTTTCCCTTTGACTTTGTTTTGTAAATATTAAACTATGTTACTATGGAGTCTTAACAGCTGTCCATTTAAGGAATATTTATACTCAATTAAGTTAATATACAATTATTTTCTTAATGTTTATCTCATTGATTTACAGATTTTCACTATTATAATGAAATGCCACTGTGTTTTTGCAGAAAATTTGTTTGTTTTACTTTTGAGGCACTAACAAATTTTCAGTGGTAAGACACTATTAGGAAAAATCTGATAGAAATAACCTGGATAACTTTTTTTAAGCTAAGAAAATTCACATTGCTCATGTACACCAAAGTAAGGTAGATTGAGTCCCTTGGACATTCTATCAAGAAGCTTCACATTTTTCCATGAAGAAGAGGACCCATTAAGACCTAAATGGAATAAAACACTTTTCAACTAGAAACAGCTGTGCTGTGTAGGTCCGACATTGCCTTTGACTATTCAGAATTAAGATTATATTCATCTCCAGGGTTGGAAGTGGGAGTTTAAAAATTAACATTCTGCAAGACTGGAAAATGAGGGGAGGGGAAGGATACAGAATAATAGAAAAGATTTCTCAAGTAATTTTACATCTGCTCAGTAAAGAAATGCAGGCCCTCTAAAAGAAAACAAAAATGCCATTCCATTTTGCAGTACGTGATTTTATGGAGTAAAACAAGGCATTTTGATATATGAATACATTGTGAAATAATCACCACAATCAAGCTAATTAACACATCCACCACCTCAAATAGTTACTTTTTTTTGTGGTGAAAACACCTAAGAATTATTCTCTTGGCAAATTCCAAATACACAATACATAATTATAATTATAGACATCATGAAGTAACTTAGGTCTCTATAACTTACTCATTTAAAAACTGAAAGTTTGTATCCTTTGACCAACATACTCCCAATTCCCAAACCCTGATAACTACCATTCTACTGTGTTTTTAGGAGTTCGACTATTTTTTTTAATTTTTCTAAAAGTTTATTTTTGGGAGGGAGGCAGAGAGGAGTGAGGGGGGGAGAGACATACAGAGAGAGACAGAGACAGAGACAGAGCAGGGGAAGGGCAGATAGAGAGGGAGACACAGAATCCAAAGCAAGCTCCAGGCTCTGAGCTGTCAGAGCCTGACGCAGGTCTCGAACTCAGACTGCAAGATAATGACCTGAGCCGAAGATGGATGCTCAAACAACTGAGCCATCCAGGAGCCCCGAGTTTGACTTTTTTAGACTCCACATATAAACTGAGATCATGCAGTATTTGTCTGTGTCTGTCTTATTTCACTTAGCATAATGTCTTCCAGATTCATCTGTGTTGTTACAAATGACAGGTTTTCCTGCAGATATTTTGGGTAATATGAATATTTTAACACTATTAGTTCTTCCAATCTGCGAACACAAGATATCTTTTCATTTATTTCGGTCTTCTTCAGTTTCTTTCATCAATGTCTTATAATTTTCAGTGTACAGATCTTTCATCTCCATTTATATGTGGAATCTAAAAAAGTCAAACTTGGGTCACCTGGATGGCTCAGTCGTTTGAGCATCCACCTTCGGCTCAGGTCATTATCTAAAGTCATTTCTAAGTATTTTAGATGCCATATTAAAGGGGATTATTTTCTTAATTTCTTTTTCAGATAGTTCATTGTTAGTGCATAAAAAGGCAACTAATTTTCGTATATTGACTTTGTATCCTGCAACTTCAGTGAATTTGTTCAGTAGTTTTATTTGGTGGAGTCTTTAAAGTTTTCTATATATAATATGTCATCTGTAAAGCCAATTTTGCTTCTTCCTTTCCAATTTGGATGCCTTTTATTCATTTTTCTTGCCTAAATGATCTGGTTAGGACCTTCAATACTATGCTGAATAGAAGTGTTAAGAATAAACATCCTTGGGGCGCCTGGGTGGCTTAGTCGGTTGAGCGTCCGACTTTCGCTTAGGTCATGATCTCGTGGTTTGTGGGTTCGAGCCCCGCGTCGGGCTCTGTGCTGACTGCCAGCTCAGAGCCTGGAGCCTGTTTCAGTCTGTGACTCCCTCTCTCTCTGACCCTCCCCTGCTCACGCTGTCTCTCTCTCTGCTAGAAATGAATAAAACATAAAAAAAAAAAAAGAATAAACATCCTTGTCTAGTTCCTGATCTTTGATAAAAAGCTTTCAATTTTTCACCAATGAGTATGATGTTACCTGTGGGCTTATCATTTAAGGCCTTTATTATGTTGAGATACATTCCTTTTATACCTAATTTCTTGAGTTTTCACAATTAAAGGATGTTGAATTCTGTGAAATGTTCTGCATTTATGAGATGATCATATGATTTTTAACCTTCATTCTGTTCAGTGATGTATCATATTTACTTATTTGCATATATTAAACCATCCATGCATTCCAGAGGAAAATCCTCCTTGGTTGTTATAGACGATCCTTTTAATATGCCGCTGAATTCAGTTTGAATGTATTCTGTTGAGGGTTTTTTTCATCAGGAATATTGGCCTATAGTTACCTTTTCTTGTAGTGTTCTTATCTGGCTTCGTCAAGTCAATGCTGGCCATGTAAAATTAGTTTGGAAGTGCCTGGGATAAGTCTGAGTTTGAAAACAAACTGGAATTAATTCTTCTTCAAATGTTTGGTAGAAGTTTACCAGTGAAACCATTTGGTACTGACCATTACTTCATTGGGAGTTTTTTGATTACTGATTCAATCTCCTTAGTCATTATTATCTGTTCACATTTTCTATTTCTTCATAATTCAATCTAGATACATTGTATATTTCTAGAAACTTATGCATTTCTTCCAAGCTATCCAATTTGTTGTCATATAATTGTTCACTATATCTTCTTATAATCCTTCGTATGTATGTGGTATCAACTGTAATGTTTCCCCTTTCACTTCTAATTTTATTTGAGTCTGGTACCTTTTTTTTCCTGGTTAGTCTAGCTAAATATTTGTCAATTCATTTATCTTTTCAAAAAACCAACTTTCATTCTCATTGACATTTTCTACTTTTTAAAAAATCTCTTATGTCATTCATTTCTGCTCTACTTTTTGTTATTTCCTTCCTTCTGCTATCTTTGGGCTTTGTTAGTCTTTTTCTAGTTTCTTGAGGTATAAAGTTAGGTTGTTTATTGTTTTTATTTTTAATTCTAGTGTAGTTTTTACAGTGTTATATTAGTTTCAGCTGTACAATACAGTGCTTCCACAATTCCATACACCACCCAGTACTGATCATGACAACTGCACTCCTTAATTCCCATCACCTATTTCATCTATCCCTCCATATACCTCCCTTAGATAACCATCATTTTGTTCTTTAGAGTTTATTTCTTGGGTTGTCTTTCTTTTTTCCCCCTTTGTTCAGTTAATTTGTTTCTTAAATTCCACATATGAGTGATATCATATGGTATTTTTCATTCTCTGCCTGACTTAATTTCACTTAGCATAATACTCTCTAATTCCATCCATGTCATTGCAAATGGCAAGATTTCATTCTTTTTTATAGCTGATTAATATCCCATTGCATACATATATACCAGTTTTTCTTGGGCTATTTCCACAATTTGGCTATTGTAAATAATGCTGCTATCAACATAAGGATACACACATTCCTTTGAATTAGTGTTTTTATATTTTTTTGGGTAAACACCCAGTAGTGTGATTACTGAATAGTAGGGTAGTTCTATTATTCATTTTTTAAAGAACCACCATACCATTCTCCAGAGCAGCTGCACCAGTTTGCACTCCCACCAACAGTGAAAGAGGGTTCCTTTTTCTCACATCCTCCCCAACATTTGTGGTTTCTGGTTTCTCATCTTTTTTATTTTAGTCATTTTGAAAGGTGTGAGGTGGTATCTCACTGTAGTTTTGATGTGCATTTACCTATGAGTGATGCTGACCATCTGGATGTCTTCTTTGTCCATGTCTTCTGTCAGTTTGGGGGGGATGGTTTGGGGGGCATTGAGTTGTATCAGTTGTTCATATATTTTAGATACTAACCCTTTATTAGATATGTCATTTACAAGTATCTTCTCCCATTCCAAAGGCTGCCTTTTAGTTTTGTTGACTGTTTCCTTTGCTATGCAGACTCTTTTTATTTTGATGAAGTCCCAATAGTTTATTTTTGTTTTTATTTCCCTTGCCTCAGGAGACATACCTAGAAAAATGTTGCTACCACCAATGTCAAAGAAATTACTGCCTATGTTTTTGAGTATTCTTAAGTTTCTTTTTCTTTTCCCCCTAGAATTAGCTCTACACTCAACATGGGGCCTCAATTCACGATTCCAATATCAAGAGTCACATGCTCCACTGAGTCAGCCTGGAACACCTATTCTTTACTTTCTAAAACAAAAACAAGAACAAAAAAATAAAAAAAACTTATCTGAAGTTTCAAATTTTTCTGCAGTAAACCTAGATTCTTTCGTAAAGAGAAAAAATATTACTACTTTTTGGCATTTTACTGCACAACACCTTTTTAAAGAGCAGTTTTAGATTTGGGGCACCTGGGTGGCTCAGTCAGTTGAGTGCCTGACTCTTGATTTCAGCTCAAGTCATGATCCCATGGTCATGATATCAAGCCCTGTGTCGGACTCCATGCTGAGCATGGAGCCTGCTTGGGATTTTCTCTCTCTCTCCATCTGCTCCTCCTCCTCCCCAGCTCGTGAGCTCTTGCTCTCTCTCAAATAAATTAAGTAATTAATAAGATTTTTTTTTTAAAGGAAGAGTTTTAGGTTCATAGCAAAATTGAGAAGAAATGTACAGATATTGGCTATATGCCTCCTGCCCCCACAGGTGCACAGCCGCCTGCATTATCAACATCTTCTACCAAAGTGGTACACTTATTACAACTGATGAACTTACATGGACATATCATAATCACCCAAACTCCATAGTTTACATTAGGGTTCATGCTTGGTGATGTATATTCTATGGGCTTACACAAATGTATAATGACAAGTACCTATCATCATAGTATCATTCAAATTATTTTCATTGTTCTACAAATCCACTGTACTCTAAATAATAGTTTTTTAAAGGGAATAAAACTATTTCTTGTTCACCATGGTACAATAAATTACTTTCCTATATCTTAATATCAGATATGTCATTTCCCCTACACTGTAAGCTCCCAGTGGGGATAAACTACATCCTAGTAGGTTTCTTTCTTAACATTTGTTCATGTTTGAGAGAGAGAGAGACAGAGTGAGAGTGGGGGAGGGGCAGAGAGAGAGGGAGACACAGAATACAAAGCAGGCTCCAGGCTCCGAGCTGTCAGCACAGGGCCCAAAGTGGGGCTCGAACCCACGAGCAGTGAGATCATAACCTGAGCTGGAGTTGGACACCCAAGTGACTGAGCCACCCAGGTGCTCCAGTAGTTTTAAATAAATTCTTATCCAATGCCCATTAACATTCTACATTATGAATATTTAATACACAGATGGTACCTCAGCAAAGAGATTATTTAAGTATTTAATGCTCTATGATTTTTACAGTGAACACCCTTATCTGTTAGATTAGAGAAAGAATATAAAGAATAAAAATAGATTGCTCCCAAACCTCAAAACTTCTGGCAGCTTTTTGCCACAGAATGCTGTGAAAACAGATCACTAATTGTGGTGCCAGTTTTCTTCCTCTTTGGTGATCTGAAAATAAAAACTCAAGCTCTAAAAACAAAAATCAAGATCTATTACATTAAATATAGAGTGCTAACTATATTCAGAACCTATAATCTTTAAGTAATGGCTATAAACACAATCACTTTCAGACAGGTTTTCAGCATCAATTTTAGATTTCCTAGCAAAACTGATTATATAATACAATCAGAGTTTGCTATAATCACAGTAATTCTTCTCTCAATTTGTGATAGTTTTTTAGCCTAGTCTCTTTTTAACGTATTTTCCATGTTCCAAATTTGATCATCATCTGGTGCTTTAATGTTATTGTGAATGAACAGACAGCAATGCTAAAAATCGTTAATAAGAACTGTTTATAGTATTATGTACTAACAAGATCTGATCAAGTTCACAAGAAAGGCCAATTATACCTTAAAGCCTTTGTAAAATACTTTAAGACCATGTTTACACATAAACTTCATTACTTTCAATTGTAACTCATGTCTGATTGTTTCTGGTCTAGACATTTACAGGGTTCAAATACATTAGCACACATTCAAGTAGAGTTTAAACTGTAATAGAATTCTATATACTTCCTTCTCTTCTACCCTTTTGGCACTATCGATTTCCACAAAAGTCTTGATAAGAACACTAAGAATGTCTGACGGCCCAAGCCAGTCAGCAGATATAATGTTACATGACTTAGATAAAATTACTCACATGAGAGTAAAAACCTACTGAATATACTACTTAAAATATTATAATACTTTGAGAGTGTAAGTTTATAATTAGGTGTCACAACAAAACTGGCTAACTATAATCTTAGGAAAATTAGTCATTTTGGATAAACACATTTTCTAGTTATGTGACAGTGAACTTTCATTAAACATAAGATTTTTTTTTTAATTTTTTATGTCTTTATTTTGAGAGAGAGAGAAAGAGAGTGAGCGGGGTAGGGGCAGAGAGAGAGGGAGACACAGAATCTGAAGCAGGACCCAGACTCTGAGCTGTCAGCACACAGCCAGACGCGGGGCTTGAACCCACGGACTGTGAGATCATGACCTGAGCCAAAGTCGGATGCTTAACCAACTGAGCCACCCAGGCGCCGCAAGATTTTTTATTTTACAAAATCTAAATTATTTCACTAAAGTTCTTACTTTTTCTAAAAATTGTGTTTTATAAATTATGTTTTTTAATGTACTTTCTAGTTTTCTGAAGTACAATTTAACATTTGCTCAATCAAGGTCAACACAAACAACTACAGTATTTTACTGCAGCATTAATATATCATAGTGATGCCTTTGAGAATTATTATAGAGTACAGATTTTTGTTTTTTAAAAAATATTTGAAATTAAAAATACTTGAAACTATTTTATAAAATTTTTAGAGTTTTCCCCTTCCTTGTGGTCAGATTATTGTGCATTTCCCTGTAGACCCTTTCTCTCTTTGTAATATGCTGCCATTAAAATCCTAAGGGTTGGAAAACCAGGTAATCAAACTTATCAAAATTGGGTCCAAACCAACTGGATTCTTAGTGAGGGTCTGCAGGGAGTGTATTACCAGCAAAATACGGCTCATAGAATCTAGAGTTCAAAAGATTCTTAGAGATTATATACTCAAAATTTCCCTTTAGGGGCGCCTGGGTGGCTTAGTCGGTTAAGCGTCCGACTTTCGCTTAGGTCATGATCTCGCGGTTCATGGGTTTGAGCCCCGCATTGGGCTCTATGCTGACAACCAGCTCAGAGCCTGGAGCCTGTCTTCAGATTCTGTGTCTCCCTCTGTCTCTGACCCTCCCCTGCTCATGCTGTTTCTATCTCTTTCTCAGAAATAAATAAAACATTAAAAAAATTTTTTTTAATTCCTTTCAAAAAGTATCAATGATTTTGTTTTTTTTTTAAATATGATACATACTTGTAAAAATTCAAGAAATCTGGTAAAATATAAGGAAAGCAGTAAGTCACCTACAATGCCATTACTCAGAATATATCCCAGTATTAACATTTACTCACTATCATCCCTATTATATCTCTGTATATGTGTAGAGTTGGGAGGATGCACAGGGGTGAGAATTTTCTAATAAAAGGATCATACTTATCTGTGTTCTTCAAGGTATAGAGTTCTACAGAGAGACAGGTGGTCAGGAAAATGCTGAAATTTGGTTCTACATCTCTTGCTTTAACAGAAACTCTAGTCTATTTTATTTGGGACAGGATTCAAATAGATTGCATTACAAAAGGACCTTGGAGCTAAAAAAGGAAGTAAAAAACAGGAATGTAAAAAAAAAATGGGGCTCCTGGGTGGCTCAGTTGGTTAAGCATCCAACTCAATTTTGGCTCAGGTCACGAACTCACAACTGGTGAGACTGAGTCCTATGTCAGGCTCTGTGTGGAGTGTGGAGTCTGCTTGGGATTCTCTCTCCCCCTCCCACCTCTCTCTGCTCCCCCACACATGCTTTCTCTCTCTCAAAATAAATACATAAAAACTTTAAAAAAACAGGAATGTATTTCACAATCTCTCATTTTAGTTAGAAAAAAACAAGATCCAGAGATTGTTATTAACTTGCCAGAAGGCACACAGCTTACTTGAGATCACACTGAAATCATGGCCTCTAATCTCACTATGTTTCACTTTACAGGAGATTTAAGCTCAGAAGTTTGTATGTTTTTGATGTTTTTCTATTTCTGCTGAGTTTCTTATTCTAGTTTGCCAAACATGTAGAATCTGGATCAGTGAGGCATTACAGTTAATCGCTATTAGGGAGAAAAAAAGGAACTGAAAAAAAGGGATCCTTTGACCTAAGAATTTTGCCACTGTTCTGACATCTATCTAAGAATTACAGCATGTTAACACCTTTCTAAAACCTACAGAAATCCTACTAACCTATAATGATTTCTTCAATCTTCTCCTTGGCAGTCAGTTCTTCCTTTCTTTGTAAAAGCATGTCAATGTGGAGCAGTAGAGCTTTTCCAATATCTTCTGATGACTTAAAACGTTCACAGATACTCTTCATGAAATTAAACCCAACAAATTCTCTGTTCAATGAAACACAATTTTAAATGTCATGAATAAAATAACTGGTTTTTGATCAATGGGACTATTGACAATGAGCAAAACATGCGAGATAAATCTGTATTAGAGCATAGGCAATATAATTAAACATCTAAATAAGCCTATTTGTTAATAATTAGTTATTTACCGGTGTCTGGGTGGCTCAGTCAAGCCTCTGACTTCGGCTCATGTCATGATCTCACCATCCGAGGGTTCAAGCCCTACATCAGGCTCTGTGCTGACAGCTCAGAGCCTGGAGCCTGCTTTGGATTCTTGTCTCCCTCTCTCTCTGTCCTTCCCCCACTCGCACTCTGTCTCTGACTCTCTCTCTCAAAAATAAACATTAAAGGGGCACCTGGGTGGCTCAGTTGGTTAAGTGTCACTTCAGCTCAGGTCATCTCACGGTTTGTGGGTTTAAGCCCTGTATCGGGCTCTGTGCTGACAGCTCAGAGCCTGGAGCCTGCTTTGGATTCTGTGTCTCCCCCTCTCTCTGCCCCTCCCCTGATCGTGTTCTGTCTCTCTCTGTCTCTCAATAATAAATAAATGTTTAAAAAAACATTAAACTCTGGAAAAGTGTGGAGATTCCTCAAAAAAATTAACACTAGAACTCCCCTTTGACCCAGCAATAGCACTGCTAGGAATTTACCCAAGGGATACAGGAGTGCTGATGCATAGGGCCACATGGACCCCAATGTTCATAGCAGCACTCTTTTTTTTTTCTTACAAATAGTTTATTGTGAAGTTGGTTTCCATATAACACCCAGTGCTCATCTTCACAAGTGCCCTCCTCCATGCCCATCTCCCCCCTCCCCCCACCTCCATCAGTCCTCAGTTGTTTCTCAGCATTCAAGAGTCTCTCATGGTTTGCCTCTCTCCCTTTCCCCCGCCATTTCCCCCCTTCTTCTCCCCCTTGTTCCTCCGTTAAGTTCCTCCTTATCCTCCTATACTTGCAAACATATGATATTTGTCCTTCTCTGCCTGACTTATTTCACTCAGCATAACACCCTCAAGGTCCATCCACGTTGCTACACATGGCCAGATTTCATTCTTTCTCATTGCCATGTAGTATTCCATGGTATAGATAAACCACATCTTCTTGATCCATTGGTCCATTGATGGACACTTAGGCTCTTTCCATGTTTTGGCTATTGTCTCAACAATGGATCAAGAAGATGTGGTTTATCTATATGATGGAATATTACATGGCAATGAGAAAGAATGAATTCTGGCCATGTGTAGCAACGTGGATGGACCTTGAGGGTGTTATGCTGAGTGAAATAAGTCAGGTAGAGAAGGATAGATACCATATGTTTTCACTTGTAAGTGGAACAGGAGAAACTTAACAGAGGACCATGGGGGAGGAGAAGGGGAAAAAACAGTTGGGGAGAGGGAGAGAAGCAAACCATGAGAGACTCTTGAATGCTGAGAACAAACTGAGGGCTGATGGGGGTGGGAGAGAGGGGAAGGGGGGTGATGGGCATGGAGGAAGGCACCTGTTGGGATGAGCACTGGGTGTTATATGGAAACCAACTTGACAATAAACTATGAAAGAAAAAATAAATTAAAAAACATTAAATAAACAATGAACTAAACAGAGGGAGAGGGACAGAGAGAGAGGGAGACACAGAATCCAAAGCAGGCTCCAGGCTCTGAGCTGTCGGCACAGAGCCCGATGTGGGGCTTGAACTCACAAACCGCAAGATCATGACCTGAGCTTAAGTCAGGTGCTTAACCGACTGAGCCACCCAGGGGCCCCAAACAATCTACAGATTTAAATGTAATTCCTACTGAGGCACCTGGCAGTTAGGCGCCCAACTCTTGATTTTGGCTCAAGTCATGTTCTCACGGTTCTAATTTCTAGCCTGGCACTGGGCTCTGTGTTGAGAGCATAGAGCCTGCTTGGGATTCTCTCTTTCCCTCTCTCTCTGTTCCTCCCCTGCTCACATATGCTCTCTATCTCAAAAACAAATAAACATTAAAAAAATAAATGTCAGCAATCCCTATGAAAATCCCAATGACATTTTTTTACAGAAATGGAAAACTCCACCCTAAAATTCATATGGAATCACAAGGGACTCTAAAGAGCCAAAACAAACCTGAAACAGAAGAACAAAGCTGCAAGACTAACAATTCCTGATTTCAAAATTTATAACAAAGGTAATCAAAATAGTGTGTTACTGGCATAAAGACAAATATATACACCAATGGAACAGAAAAGAGTTCAGAAATAAGATGTCACATCTATGATCAAATGATTTTCAACAAGGCTGCCAAGACCATTCAGGGAAAGAAAGAACAGTCTTTACAATAAGTGATCTTGGGACAATTGGATATCTGTAAGCAAAAGAATGAAATTGGACATTCATATTATACCATCTACAAAAATGACCTGAAAATGGATTAAATGATATAAACAGAATAGATAAAGCATAAAACTCTTAGAAGAAAACACAGGAAGGGGCATCTGGGTGGCTTAGTTGGTTGAGCGTCTAACTCGATTTTGGCTCAGGTCATGATCTCACTGTTCGTGAGATCAAGCCCCAACATCAGGCTCTGCACTGACAGCATGGAGCCTGCTTGGGATTCTCTCTTTCCCCCCCAACTTGCCCCTCCCGTGCTTGTGTACGCGCTCTTTCTCTCTCTCTCCTCCTTTCTCAAAATAAATAAACATTAAAAAAAAGAAAACATAGGGGAAAATCTTCATAACACTGAATTTGGTAAGAATTTCTTGGATATGACACCAAAATCACAGGTAACAAAAGCAAAAATAAACTGGACTACATTAAAATTTAAAACTTTTGTGTATTGAAAGATACAACATAATGAAATAGGCTATCTATGGAATGGGAGGAAAAATTTCCAATCATATCTGAAATGGGATTAATATCCAGAATATGTAAAGAACTAAAACTCAACAACAAAAAAAGCTAAAAACCTGATTTTAAAAATGGCAAGTAACTTGAATGGACATTTCTCCAAAAACAATATTATGAATGGCAACAATCACATGAAAACATAATCAGTATCACAAACCATTAGGGAAAAGTGATTCAAGACTCCAATAAGATGCCACCTTACGCCCATCAGGATGGCTGCTATCGAAGAAACAAAAAATAACAAGTGTTGGCTAGGATGTAAAAATTGGAAATCTTGTGCCACTGTTGGTGGAAATGTAAAATGATTATAGCTATTATGGAAAACAATATAGAAGTTCCTTTAAAAATTAAAAATAGAGGGGCGCCTGGGTGGCTTAGTCGGTTAAGCGTCCGACTTTCGCTTAGGTCATGATCTCGCGGTTCGTGGGTTCGAGCCCCGCGTCGGGCTCTGTGCTGGCTGCCAGCTCAGAGCCTGGAGCCTGTTTCAGTCTGTGACTCCCTCTCTCTCTGACCCTCCCCTGCTCACGCTGTTTCTCTCTCTCTCCTAGAGATAAATAAAACATTAAAAAAAAAATTAAAAATAGAATTTCCATATAATCCAGTAATTCTACTTTGGGTATAAACCAGAAGTAACTGAAAGCAGGGTCTCAAAGAAATATTTGTATATCCACGTTCACAGCATTATTTGCAATAGCCAAAAGATGGAAGTAACCTAAGCCTCATCAACAAATGAATGGATAAATGAAATGAAGTATATGCATACAATGGAATATTATGCAGGCTTTAAAAGGGAGAGAATTCTGATACAGTTAATTTTGAGAACATTATGCTAAGTGAAATACACTAGTCAGAAAAAGACAAATACTATATAATTTCACTAATATGGGGTACCTTTACTAGTCATTCATAAAGACAGAAAGTAGATTGGTATATGCAAGGGGCTGGGGGAAGGGAGACTCAGGAGTTATTGTTCAGTGGGCACAGAGGTTAGGTTCTGCAAGATGAATACAGTGTTCTGGAGATTGGTTGCAAAACAATGTGAATGTACTTAATAATAGTGAACTGTAGGGGCGCCTGGGTGGCTTAGTCGGTTAAGCGTCCGACTTTCGCTTAGGTCATGATCTCGCGGTTCGTGGGTTCGAGCCCCGCATCGGGCTCTGTGCTGACTGCCAGCTCAGAGCCTGTGGCCTGTTTCAGTCTTGACTCCCTCTGTCTCTGACCCTCCCCTGCTCACGCTGTCTCTCTCTCTCTCCTAGAAATAAATAAAACATTAAAAAAATAGTGAACTGGACACTTAAAAATGGTTAAGATGGTAAATTTTATATTATTTGGATTTTACCAAAATTAAAAAAAATTTAATAAATAAGTACAAATAGTAAAGATAAAGCTTACATTTCTGTAGACCCCTACCCTATCCCAGCCCCTTCCTAAGAGGTAGACACTTCTAAGATTAATAAATATCCTTTTCAGGCCTTTCCTGGTACATTTATATGTCTGTACTTATAGAAGCATAGTTTTTACAGTATATAAATGACATATTATGTATACTTTGCTTCTTTTTCTCTCAATACCATGCCTCAGAGTTCATTACATATAGATTTACCTTATCCTTTTTAATGCCCACGTAGTATTTTATAGTATAGAGATACCTTACTTATCTAGTCCTCCATTGATGGTATTCAGGATGCTTGCAATATTTCACTATTACAAGCAATGTTCCAGCAAATATCCTTGTAAACATGTGAGATACCACATATAAATACCAAGGATTAAAACTGCTGAGTATGAGCACTTTAAATTTTGATCCTGTCAATTTGTCCCCTGAAAGAGTGGTTGCTGGAGAAGCTGGCAACCTGGAAATGTCACTTGGTGCATATAAAAATTTAAACTCCCACCAGCATCACCTAATAGAATGAAACTTTGGTTTTGGCCAATTTGATACTCTGTCAACCACCTCGAATCAGAAGCCTTTACCTAAAGTTCTGCTTGGTTTTTATTTATTTATCTATTTTAATTTTTTTAAGTTCTGCTTCATTTTTAAACTTTCACTATCCCTTTTCACTTAGTAGTCTCATACCTAAAAAGAGGAAAAAGAAAAAAATTGCTACCCAAATATCAGAAGACAACTATATAGATATAAATCACGTGACACAGATTTCTTTTTTACACAGAAATCTATAGGAAAGGAAAAGAGAACTCCCAAGTTTGGCCTTTCCTGTCATCAATTCTGGACAAAAATAATTAAAAACCTATTAAAATCATTCTCCTCATGAAAAGCCCAAATTTTCCTTATACATTATAAATGAGGAATATCTAATGACATGATATAAGATATTGTTCATAGAAAGAGCATAAGGAAAGCCAGTCATGAAAGTAATGAAAGGTTACAAATACGGAGTATTTGTTCTACGCTAAGTAGTGTATTAAGCACCTTACAAACATTATCTTATTCAATTTTCATATTAACACCATAAAGTGTGTTGCATCATATTCATTTTGCAATTGAGGCTCAGAAAGTCCATAAAATAGACACAAAAGCGCCATTCAGGATTTGTGTCCAAGTCTGTTTACCCCACAGTTTTTCCCATTTTATCCTGACTTCCTATGAAAATAATATTCAGGGTCACGGTAACAATGGTAATAGATATAATTCAAAGGAAAATTATGTAACTCCCCTATTAAATGTTTTCACTAATTTAAGTATAAATCATTTAAACTGATTCCTCTTCCTCCCATGAGACATCTGTATAAATGCTAAAGATGTAGTAAAAATAAATGCTGACAATTAGGATCTAATAAGCCTTGTGAACTACTGCCAGGAATATGCTATCATCTACAAACTCTCCAACTACAGAGTGACACAGGCAGGGTGGCTCAGGCTTTCCACATTTCTTTAAGCCCTTTCACTCACCCAACCAGGCTGCTCAAGGGCTTTCACAGCTCAGACCCTAGCAGCAAATCCAAGCACTTTGTTGCCTCTACCAGATCCACACTTTCAGCAACGTCCTCTTCTCTCTACAGACTCAGCCCCTATCCATAGGCCTCATCTCTTAGTGTGAGCTCTTAGGAATCTGTTACCTAGGCATGATGTCCTATCTACCTTTCCCTGAAGCCCTCATTTCTTCAGGGGTCTGAAGGAGAATAACAGGCTCCTCAACAGCCTCTCGTGAAAGCCAATGGGCCTTTACTTTCTTTGTTCTTTCAGGCTATGTGAATAAGCCATTAGCTCTAAAGGGAAATGAGTATTTTACCAAAATATAATTGAAAGAAGAAACAACTATTGGGGGAAAAAGATACAGTGAAGGAGAAAAAACTAGAATGTATTATTATATTAAAATTTAAAAAAACTGAAAAACAAGATTTTGAGGCTGAAAAACTAGAGAAGCAATTCAGGTAATGGAATAAAAATGCAGATAAACACATATATAGAATCTTGAAACAGGCATATTAAGAAGGACTTGGAAATGCTACTTTACAGAAATTACAGCATTAGGGATAAATACCCATCAGTTTTAAGTTTATGTTTGGTAAGAATATATACATCAGTAAATTACACAGTGCAGAAAAGAGTACCCATAGCAAGGCTGAGACTGCCTATTCTTAGAAAGCCCTGCTTGCACACAAGAAACAATAGGTGTTGGCGAGGATGTGGAGAAAGGGGAACCCTCCTGCACTGTTGGTGGGCATGCAAAGTGGTGCAGCCACTGTGGAAAACAGTATGCAGGTTCTTCAATAAGTTGAAAATGGAACTACCCTACGATCCAGCAATTGCACTACTCGGTATTTACCCAAAGAATACAAAAATACAATTTCAAAGGGATATACACACCTAATGTTTACAGCAGCATTACCTACAATAGCCAAATTATGGAAACAGCCCAAGTGTTCATTGACTGATGAATAGATAAAGAAGAGGTGGTATATGTATACAATGGAATACCACTCAGTCATATAAAGAATGAAATCTTGCCATTGGCAACTATGTGGATGGAGCTAGAGTGTATTACGCTAAGCGAAATAAGTCAGTCAGAGAAAGACAAATACCATACGATTTCACTTATAGGTAGAGTTTAAAAAACAAAACCAATGAGCATAGGGAAGAAAGGGAGAGACAAAACCAAGAAAGAGATTCCTAACTATAGAGAAGAAACTCATGGTTACCAGAAGGGAGATGGGTAGGGAGACGGGTGAAATAGGTGATGGGGATTAAGGAGCACACTTCTGATGAGCACCAGGTGTTGTATTTAAGTGCTCAAACACTAAGTTATACACCCAAAACTAATATTACACTGTATGTTACCTAACTGGAATTTAGATAAAAACTTAAAAGAACAGTCTACTGGCAAAGCTGGCCCTTGGCTGACATCTGGTCACTTGGCTGGTAAACAGTTCCCAACATTGATATAAAACTTTCCCTTAATAATAAGGGTGACTCACTATGCCTGGACTGCGCAAACAAAATGGTTTATACTTCCCTTCTGGGTGTCTGGAATCTTGGTATGTGCTAGGGAAGGGTACTTTAAAGCCTTAGGGACTTAGTCTCTAGTAAGCTCGCTGATAATGGTTCACACATGTTGTCATACTCATTGCTAGAGGAATTAAGCATGTCCTGTGCCACTCTATTGGGAATGAACTCCTGGCAACTTGTTCCCAGTATCCTTCAGACTTTGGTCCTAGTGCCTTTTAGCTTTACTTTTCCTGATTTTGCTCTGCTGATAGCTCAGAGTCTACAGCCTGCTTCAGATTTTGTGTCTCCCTCTCTTTCTGCTCCTGCCCCACTCACACTGTTTCTGTCTCTCAAATATAAATGAATGTTAAAAAATATTCTTAAGAAAAAGAAAGCTTTGCCATGATCATTACTAACAAAAAAAATATAAACCTATACACACAAATAGACACCCCCACACACACCCCCACACACAGCTGCAAAGCACAAGAAGCAAAACCTGATAGAACTAAAAGAAGAAATAAGTCCATAATTAGAGTTGGAGATGTCAACACTCCCTTTCAAAGCTTCACAGAACTAGACAAGACCCAGCTAAGATACATATTCATCAACTAACAGGATCTGACATTTACAGTAGACTTCATCACACAGTGGCAGAATACACAATCTTTCCAAGTGTCCACCGAATATATACTGAAATAGACCATATTCTGGACCATAAAACAAAGCTTAAGAAACTTAAGTAAAAACACACAGTATGTTCTCTGGTAACACAGATCAAATAGAAATCAATGCCAGAAAGATAACCGAGTTAAACTGAAAACAATATACCAAAATTTGTGGGGTGCAGATATAGCAGCACTGAGAGGGAAGTTTTTTATCCTTAAAGGCTTACATTAGAAAAGAAAAAAAAAGTCTCAAATCAGTAAGCCAAGCTATCACTGTGAAGAAACTAGAAAAGAACAAAATAAACCTCAAGTAAGCAGAAATAAGAAAATAATAAGAGCAGAAATCAGTAAAATTAAAACAAAAAAAGCAGAAAAAAAATCAATAGATCTAAAACCTAAAGTTGGTACTTCAAAAAATATATATAACAAAAAAAGATACACAGATGGTCAAACGATACATGAAAAGATGCTCAACATCACTCATCAACAGGGAAATAAATGCAAATCAAAACCACAATGAGATATCACTTTATACCTGTCAGATGGCTAAAATAAAAAGATAAAAGTGTTAATGAGGATGTGGAGAAAAAGAAACCCTCATGCACTGTTGGTGGGAATGTAAACTGGTCTAGCCACTGTGGAAAACAGTACCGAGATTCCTCAAAAACTTAAAATAGAAATACCATATGATTCAATAATTCTACTACTGGGTATTTACTCACAGAAAACAAAAACAATTCAAGAAGATGCACCCTTGTGTTTATTGCAGCATATTTTACAATAGCCAAGTTATGGAAGCATCCTAACTGTCCATCAACAGATGAATGGATTAAGAATATGTGGCATATAGGGGCGCCTGGGTGGCTCAGTCAGTTAAGCGTCCTACTTTGCCACAGGTCATAATCTCACAGTTTGTGGGTTCGAGCCCCACATTGGGCTCTCTACTGTCAGTGTGGAGCCTGCTTGGGATCTTCTGTCTACCCCTCTCACTGCCCCTCCCCTGCATGTGCTCTCTCTCTCTCAAAAAATAAATAAACATTAAAAAAAAAAATAAAAACTCCAGAAAAAATAAATAAAAACTCCTGAAAATATGAAAATATTATGTATATATGAATGGGTGTCCATACATGAATGCAAGGTACATATCATTTATGTATGTCAAGATTTATTGAATTGTGCACTTATTTTAATTGTATACAGTGAATTATATGTCAATTACACCTCAATAAAGCTGTTATTTAAAAAATAAGAATATAAAGGATATCTGGCATTACTTTGCATAATTACTAGAGGTAGATGGGAAGGCCAGCTAGACCTGTCATTACGAACTCACTGCCATCTTGCACAGAGAGTCCTGGAGATTTCTCTAAAAATACTGTTACAGGGGGGCATGGGTGGCTCAGTTGGTGGAGTGTCCAACTTGGCTCAGGTCATGATCTCACAGTTTGTGTATTCAAGCGCCATGTCAGGCTCTGGGCTGGCAGCTCAGAACCTGGAGCCTGCTTCAGAGTCTGTGTCTCCCCCTCTCTCTGCCCCACCCCCCACTAGCACTCTGCCTCTCTCTCAAAATAAATAAACATTAAAAAAATTAAAAAAAAATAAAAATACTGTTACATTTCTAAGGAATGCTCTAAGTACTTATTTACAGGTAATATCAAAATCTCTGCTCCCTGGAGTTAGTTTCACAAAAAACAAAGGATATGTAAGCCAAATATAATGAACTGTGAGAATCTGCTATGTGTTAGAAATATAGGGTATAGAATTGATTTCTTAAAGTATTAGGAACTATAAATTGTTATGTTAGTAGGTATACAGACATCAGTGATCCCCTGGCTTAATAGTAACAATAATTTTCCACTTAAGGGTATAAATAATCTACACATAGAAGGTAAACTTTTCACTGAACACTAATTTTAGGCTACACCTGAAGAACCTGGCTTTGGCTGCAATTATTTGCTTTGCAGTTGAAAAAACCCACTTAGCAATCTAGTTGATCTGGCATTACAGTGTCCTCCAAACCTGTAGCTTTGCCATATGTAACCTTTAAAGATATGTATCCAGTAAAGTATTCATTCTTTTGTCTGTGTGTTATATGACCATCCTATTTATGCCTGTTAGGCTTTAGCTCACAGATCAGCAGCTAAATGAGAATCCTGCAATCACAATTTAGATAGAGCTAGAAGGAACCTTAACGTTTATTTATTCCAACCTCCTCTAACCCCTCATTTACAGAAGCACTGGAGGCTTTGGTTTTGTATTGCTGTTGTAAAATATTATGACAACTTTAGCAGCTTAAAACACCCATTTATTATTTCACAATTCTGTAGGTCAGAAATCTAAGCAGGCTCACCCGGGAACTGTACTTAAGGTCTCACAAGGCCAAGTCAAGGTATTGGCTGGCCTGGGCTCTTATCTGGGGGCTCTAGAGGAGCATCTCCTTCTAGGCTTATTCGGGCATTCACAAAAAACCAGTTCTGTCAGGTTGTAGGGACTGAGTCTCATTTTCTTACTGGGCTTCAACTGGGATTTGTTCTCAGCCCTTCTCAGCCACTTGAATTCCTTTTGAACACTGTGCTTTGAATGTATCTGACTTCACCTCCTGCATAGCTCTTCTGCTTTTAAGGGGTCATGTTATTATATTGGGCATACCCAGATAATCCAGGATAATCTTCCTATTTTATATTCAACTGATTAATAGCTTTATATGCATAATCCCTTTTGCGTTGTAAGGTAATATATTAACAATCCCAGGAAATAGGATATGGATGGGCCTTAAGGGCTATTATTCTGCTTTTCAAAGGTCCTGAGAAGCTAAATGATGCATCTGAAGTCATTCAGTTAGTAGCAGGGACTCATTCCAATACACCACACAATGCCTCTTGTTGACATATACTCACTGCTCATGCTAAATAGCATTTTAGTAATCATCACTTCAATGCCTGTAAATGGGCTCAGTGTTAGTAATTTACTCTTACGCACAACTCACAAGTGATGCTCATAAAACTGCCTAACAGGCTAAATGTAGCATCTCAATCATGTCCAGTACTACTAGCCTTATATAAAATGGTAAACATGAATTCTATTCTGGAGACACATGACTCAACCTGAAACTATAAAATATTAGTTCCAATAATTCTTCAAAAGTAGTAATAGCCAAAATCTATTGAATGCTTACTACGTCCCATGAATATTACATGAATTATTGTACTTAATCCTCAGACATATAGGTATGTTCCTTCTACACACAATGTTCAGGGTTTTTTTTAAATGAAAGGATGTTATAATTTTTCAAACACTTTTTCTGCATCTCTAGGGAAAATCATGAGTTTTTAATTTAAGTGCAGTTGAAATACAATATTGTATTAGTTTTAGATGTACAAAATAGTGATTCAACATTTATATATATTACAAAGTGATCACCATGCTAAATCTAGCTACCATCTGACACTATATAACTTACTACATGTCACTATTTCCTTTATTGAATATTGTATCCCTGAGTCTTATTTCTTTTTTAACTATAAGTTTGTATATTTCAATCTCCTTCACCTATTTTCCCCATTCCTCACATAAAAATCATGATTTTTTATCTTTCATTCTATTAGTGTACTGTATCACATTTACTGCTTTGCATATATTGAACCATCCTTGCAGCCCAGGGATAAATCCCACTTGGTCATGGTGTTTAGCCATTTTAATGTATGTTGATTGAAGTTTGCTAATATTTTATTGAGAATGTTGGCATCTATATTAAGACTATAGGTCTATAGTTTTCTTGTATCTGGCTTTGTTATGAGGGTAATGCTGGCCTAGTAAGATAAGTTTCAAAGTGCTCCTTCCTCTTCATTTTTTGGAAGAGTTTGAGAAGGACTGGTATTAATTCTTTTTTGAATGTTGGGAAAAATTCACCAGTCAAGCCTTCTGATCCTTGGCATTTCTGTGTTGGGTGTTTTTTGATTACTGATGAATCTCCTTATTCATTATTGTTCTGTTCAGATTTTCTATTTCTTCCTGATTCAGTCCTGGTAGGTTGTATGTTTCTAAGATTTTATCCATTTCTTCTAGGCTGTCCAATTTGTCGACATATAATTGTTCATAATATTCTTTTATAATACTTTATACTTGTGTGGTGTCAGCTATAATGTCTCCTTTTTAATTTCTGATTTTATTTGAGTCTTCTCTCCTTTTTTCTTAGTCTAAAGTTGTATCAATTATGTTAATCTATTTTTTTAAAAACCACCTCTTCATTTCATTATCCTTTCTATTGGTTTTCTGGTCTCTAATTCATTTATTCCTTCTCTAATCTTTGTTATTTCCTTTCTTCTGCCAACCTTTAGCTTAGTTTGCTTTTCTTTTTCTAGTTCCTTGAACTATAAAGTTAGGTTGTTTATTTGAGATCTATTTTCTTAATATGTGCACATACTGCTATCAACTTCCCTCTCAGAACTGCTTCTTGCAGCATCCCACACATTTGGAGTGGTGTTTCCATTTTCATTTGTTTTGAGATTTCCTTTTCCTCTTTTGGCTTCTTCTCTGACCCACTGGTTGTTTCAGAGTGTGTTAATTTAACACTCCCATTGAACATTTGTAGATTTTCCTGCTTTCCTCTTATTGCGGACTTCTAATTTCATGCCATTGTGGATGTAAAAGATAACTGGTATCATTTCAATCTTTTTTTTTTTATTTTACTTTAAGTCTTTTATTGGTCACTGACATACCACATGCCAGCATTAGCAGAAATACAAAGGTCATGGTTTTCCACCGAAAATAGCTTGCCTCTTCCCATAAGGTCTCTCCCTACTACAGATTCATAATCACAGATGACGACAGCTTTACTGGTAACAGAACTTCTCTAAAGCACAGCAACAACCTAGTGTCTTCAGATTCTTCAGTAGCAGATACTGCCAGGACACTTGGGGACAACTAGGTCCTGAGGTGGTTGTGTTCCATCACACTCACGACCACAGGTCCTCACCAGAAAGCTCAACTTCAGGGTCATCCTGGAATCTTCAGCTGGCACAGCTGAGAAATGGCAGGTACATAGGGATTTGTATTTTCCTGATATGTTGCAGATCGGTTAAAGCAAACAGAATGGTGACCATCAAGGAAAACTGTCGCTCTGAGTTCCCTTTTTACCACAGTAGCTATGTGGAAGCAGCTGTAGCTTCGATAAGGGCCACAATTTCAATCTTCTTAAATTTGTGAAAACTTGTTTTGTGATATAATCTATCCTGGAGAATATTCCATGTGCACTTGAGAAGAATGTATATTCTGCTGCTGTTGGATGGAATGTTCTTCTATAAATGTTTATTGGGTCCATTTGGTCTAACATATGGTTCAAGTCCAAAGATTTCTTGTAGTTTTCTGTCTGGATTGCTGAAAGTGGGGTACTGAAGTCTGAAATTATTATTTGTCAAGTCTTTCATTTCCATTGCTTCCTTCCATTTTCTATACTGGAATCTCTGAGAGCAAGATTCCTTATCTGTATAGTTTATGGCAAGAACTTTTTTTAAATAGTTCATGGCTTTACTGTGGAAATGTTAAAAAGAAAAAAAAAAGTAGGTCCTGAAAATAGTTTGGGACTGGCAAATTAGTTACTAATATGGTTGGGGAAAAAAAGCAAATATAGCAAGAGAGCACAATAACTCAAAACGATGTAATTGTAATGCCAAATATGTAGGTAAGAATAATTATTTAAGTCATTTACTTACTAGGCCCTTTTGGTGACACCAAAATATTCTGTGATTGTATTTGTTTCATAATTATGAGCTATTCTTCCTCATCAGGGAGTGATCTCCTTGAGACCAAGGACTACATATTATTTAATTTCTGTATCTTTAATGCCCAGCAACAAAATAACTAGTACATTATAAGAACTCAGATGGGAAAAAATGAATTCCCAGTACTATCAATCTAATTCAAGTTATCACTTCATATCACTTCATTGCAGCTACCTGCAATGATTCTGAACTGATTTTCCTACCTCTAATCTCACCCCACTCAACTTCTTGCATATATTTCCATTAGCATGTCACTACCTTTTTTGAAAACCTCCAGTGGGTCCTCATTTGCCTACAGCATGAAGTCCTTTAACTTGATTTTCAAGGATTTTCACAAATGACTCCAATGTACCTAACTTTATATCTCATTACACCTTTTATATAAAATGTATGCTACAGCCTCTCTGATCCATTAATCATCATATTCTGAACAAATGATGTTGTCCTCTTATCTATTTGTTACAAATGTCCTTACTCCCTTCTACTTTATTAAATTCTCTCCCATATTCAAAGCCAGCTGAGGTCTCACGTTCAAAAAACTCTGGGGGCGCCTGGGTGGCTCAGTCGGTTGAGCATCCAACTTCGGCTCAGGTCATGATCTCAGAGTTTGTGAGTTTGAGCCCCACGTTGGGCTCTGTGTGGACAGCTCAGAGCCTGGAGCCTGCTTCAGATTCTGTGTCTCCCCTCTCTCTGCCCCTCCCATGATCATGCTCTGTCTCTGAATGACAAATAAATGTTAAAAAAAATTTTTTTTAAAACCAAGAATTTTTTTAATGTTATTTTTTAAATTTATTTTCGAGAGAGAGAGAGAGAGAGAGAGAGAGAGAGAGAGACAGCGTGAGCAGGGGAGGGTCAGAGAGAGAGGGGGAGACACAGAATCCGAAGCAGGCTCCAGGCTCTGACCTAGCTGTCAGCACAGAGCCCGATGCGGAGTTCGAACCCACGAACCGTGAGATCATGACCTGAGCCAAAGTCGGACGCTTAACCAACTGAGCCACCCAGGCGCCCCCAAAGAACTCTTTCTGATGTTCCCAGTCCATAATGATCTATACCTCTTTTTAATTCCTATACTAACTTGGCAGTTACCCCATTTTCTATGTGCTATCTTATATTGTTATCTTTACACATACACTCTTTCCAATTAGGCTTAGAAGTTCCCTAAAAGAAGTGTCTATGCTTTTTATATGCTGCTCTTTACATAAAAGATACTAAATTGGACTAAATGTCTCTAAATCTGCCTTGGGCATTGTTCACATTTTTGCTCAGTCTAATCTTCCTGGCAGGAATTCCTACTCATTCACCTATACAAATCTTATACATTCTCTAAGTCCCCGTCTCCTCGACTTAGCATTCTCTGATCAGTAGAGCCCACAGTGACCTTTTGTTCCCTCTTCTAAATTCATATAGGGTTTATCACCTATACCATGCATTTCTTATATCCTGCATGTTATTGTCAGTTGACTGATCATATACATGCTTAGCTTGCTGCAGTAGACTGTGAATTCATTAGAGGAATGTTTTTGTTTTTGTTTTTCCTTTCTTTAAATGTTTATTTTTGAGAGACAGTGTGAGTGGGGGAGGGGAAGAGAAAGAGGTAGACACAGAATTTGAAACAGGCTCCAGGCTCTGAGGGGTCAGCACAGAGCCTGATGCAGGGCTCAAACTCACACACTGTGAGAGGGTGACCTAAGCCAGATGCTCCACCAACTGAGCCACTCAGGCGCCCCAAGGAATGTCTATTTCTTATGTTTCTTTTAACCTTCAACTAGACCCCAGACAATATGTTGTATCACACAAAATTTTTGTTGATAAAATCAACTTAAATGTATCCAATGTGCTAAGGAAAATCCAACTCTTGTCTGTCTCCAAGAAGCAAAAATTTTTAAACCTTAAAAACCCCTTAAATGCCTCTTCCCGTCTCAAGTACCCTAAAGCCAACCTCCCAGGGGGAAGAAAACACGTAAACTATCCAAACCACATACAATGAAGATGCAAGAACTGAGTATATATTCTGTACCAACTTCCTTTCCTATAGACTGGAACTATTTTTTCTAAAAATAAACTCATTAAAATTTTTTATTAAACTAAACAATTCTAATGGATACCCTACAAAGTATATTGTATGGATACCTGACCTGAATTGGGAGAGCAGATAAAAGATCTATGGTGATAATTCTTACCAACAGAGAGCTTTGACAGTGACTGTTAGATGAGAATATCCATGCAAATATGATTAAATTAAATCCCAAAAGCCAGGGATGTTTGCTTTTACTTCCAAGTATCTGGTGATAACCTTTTAGAACTATTCTAGGAAGGAATTAGTGTTGAGAGTATTGGTCTTCAATATTATATCTGTCTCTTTCTCTGGATTTTCAGGATATTATCTCACTCATCTCAGCATGCCATTTGTGCAACCCATTCAAGTACTTGTTATTATATTATCAGAAGAGTAAATTTCATTTAAACATTATGATTTTTAAAATATGCTGCATCCCTAAATATGACTTTATAATATCTTAGAGCCAAAAATTCTTTGGAGGTAGGTCATTGTTTACTGTTAAGTCTATGGAAAAATAATATTTACTGTATTAAATTTTCTCCAAACAGAACTTTTCTGGAATTCATTGTGTAGAATTGAGAGAGCTCTAAAAATTTTCTTGTAATATTCAACAGTGAGTTCAAAAACTATTGATAAAACAACATCAGGTTTTCTATAACGTGGAGAACAAAGTAGTTAGTCTGCAAGACTTTTTGTTCTTTCTTTTTACTTGATGAGCCTAAATAAACTGCTTTCCCTATATCTAATTCTGACTTCTAAAAATTCTGATCTTGACTTCAGAAGCCTGATTTTGCTTTTCTCTATTCTTTTTTTTAAAGTTTATTTATTTATTTTTGGGAGAGACAGCAACAGCACAAGTCAGGGAGGGGCAGAGAGGGAGACAGAGAATCCCAAGCAGGCTCTGTACTCTCAATACAGAACCCTACGCAGGGCTCAAACCCACAAAAACTGTTGAGATAATGACCAGAGGTGAAACAACAGTGAGACGCTTAACCAACTGAGCCACCCAGAGTCCCCGCTTTTCTCTATTCTTGATTTTAGTTTGGGAATGTCAATCTGATCTCCTACAACCTTGTTCATATTTTTTTCTGTTGCACTGACTTTTCTAGATCACTTGATCTCAAGGTTTCTGGCTCTATCTTGGGAGTCTCATTCTAAATAAAAATCGCTTAGTTTGATTATGTGATTTAGTATTTATGTCACTGGAATGAACAGTAACTAATTAATCCTACCTAAGTAGTACAAAAGGAAGGGTCTGAGCCTTTTCACCAATAACAAGACAAAGTGATCTGTGCTAAGATTACAACTTGGAAATATCATGTACTAATACAGACAAGGAGTTGAAGGAAAGACCAAACTAAATACAGATTATTTGTTAGAATAATAAGACTGGAATTTCTTCTTTTAATGCTTTTATTATAATCATGGTATGTTTACAGAGTAAGAAATAAACTGCACAAACTAGCCAATCACTCACCGCTTGCCTAAACCCTACATAGGCCCTTTGAACTCACCTCATAATTGGTCATTTTCAAAGGATTCTCAAAGGTCATGATTGGGTCCCGCCAAAAGGAACGGATGCCTCACAGATAATGAATGGTCAAAACTGTTATCATGGGTGCTGTACAATTATGATTGGTGCTAATGTGAGGATGCCATATGCACAACGTGTGCACTGTAACACCCCCATCCCTTACCCCATAAAAACCCTGCTCGCTATTGTTCGGGGCTTCACCTTGCTGCCGCTGCACCAGCTGACCGGTGAGCACGTGCTCGAGCTTGTAATAAAGACCCTTTTGTACTTGCATCGGTGCCGGCTCCTTGGAGGTCTCTGGGGACTCGCGATTCGGGCATAACATTAGAAGTCTTTAATAACATTACAGAAAACTGAAGGGGTGATGAAGACTAGAGAAGGAAAACTCTGATTTTGTTTTACAAAGAGAGCAGTAAAGGGGCACCTGTGTGGCTCAGTCAGTAAGGCGTCCAACTCTTGATTTCAGTTAAGGTCATGATCTCAGGGTCATGAGATAGAGCCCAGCGTTGAGCTCCACTCTGAGCACGGAGCCTGCATAAGATTCTCTCTCTCTCTTCCTCTCCCTCTCCATGTCCCTCCAACCGCCCCCTCTAAAATGAATGAATGAATGAATGAATGAATAAATAAATAAATAAATAAATAAATGCTGTAGAATCCTAAATTTGGCTACTCAAAGTGTGGTCCACATACCAACAGCATCACCATCACATGGAAAGCTTATTAGAAATGTAGATCTCAAGCCTCATTCCAGACCTACTGAATTAGAATCTCTATTTTAACAAGATCGTGAGCTAATCACATACACATTAAAGTCTGAGAACCATTAACATAAAACATCAAGGATTTGTTCAGAAAAAGGCATGCAAATTAATCTTACTTTATCTTTTGACAAGTTTACTTAAAATGATAAAGTCAGAGAGTAAACAGACATAACCTAACAATTTCAGGAAAATTACTCATAATAACAGAGTATCAAGCCATCTAACTGCTTTTCTAGAATGTAAAGCCTATGTTCTTCCCTTATTATAGCATCACATATTACCAAGATTTCATAAGTGGATAGCCTAGAATTGTCTGCACTCTGACTTCTAATGAAGCTTGACTGTAAGAGGTGAAATTAAAAAAAAAAAAAAAGATCACATAAGAGACATGGTATTTCCATCCATTCATCAATGTATTCAATATTTTATCCATGGGGCACCTGAGTGGCTAAGTCGGTTAAGCATCTGACTTCAGCCCAGGTCATGACCTCGTGGTTCATGAGTTCAAGCCCCACATCAGGCTCTGTGCTCACGGCTCGGAGCCTGGAGCCTGCTTTAGATTCTGTGTCTCCCTCTCTCTCTGCCCCACCCCCCGCTCACGCCCAGTCTGTCTCTTTCTCTCTTAAACAAAATAAACATTAAAAAAAATTATTTTTTAATTTTATCCTTGCATCAAGGATAGCCGAGGTTTGTACCACATTAGCTTATAGTACATAGCAGAATTGCATTCACTTTCGAACAGTTAATGTTCTGCACACTTAGCTTTAATTGCTAAAACAAATTTCTATACACAAAATGTATTTATGATTTTGCTGCAAAATTATCATTGTCCATTATATAATGCAACTTCCTATACTGTTTACAGATGCCAAGTATGTAACATAAATGAGTGAAACAGACTATAAGAAAAAGCAACTGCCAGGGGCGCCTGGGTGGCTTAGTCGGTTAAGCGTCCGACTTTCGCTCAGGTCATGATCTCGCGGTTCGTGGGTTCGGGCCCCGCGTCAGGCTCTGTGCTGACTGCCAGCTCAGAGCCTGGAGCCTGTTTCAGTCTGTGACTCCCTCTCTCTCTGACCCTTCCCTGCTCACGCTGTGTCTCTCTCTCTCCTAGAAATAAATAAAAATATTTAAAAAAAAAAAAAAAGAAAAAAGAAAAAGCAACTGCCAGATACATAATGAAAATTTAGTATTAACTAAACAATGGTATAGGTGTGTTAACATAGTACAAACAGGTAAGAAAATAGAAGCTATACTTTATCTTTGAAATTAAATTTAAAAATAAAAATACTTAATTTATCAAATTTTTCTTTTGAAATTGATTTCTCTCTTGATTGGGAAATAGAAACCTGAAATTCTTTCTTCTCTCTCTTTTATAACAATATGCCAATATTCACATGGGCTGGATAGGGAAAAAGTAGGTGCTTACATGAAAATCTGGGTACTGTTAATCAAGAGGAGAGTGGAATTAAAGCAATTAATGTCCACCACATATGATATGCCAAAGTTATCTAATTAGAATTCAATACCACACTACACTACAGTTCAATTTGTAGTTCTTCATTCACATTAGCAGTATTAATTGAGAAAGTCAGAATAAATAATGTTTTTCATTATCATGATGTTGGAAATGAGAAAACATTTTAAGAATTCAATCTTTGAATATGTAGTTAAGGTAATCATTTCTATCTCTGGAAGCCAATTTCAGCATAGAGAAGTGAGTCAGATTATTCTTTGCCAAATGAGCTTCCCAAAGAAATTACTTCACTAAGAACATATGAATTACAATTTACATTTGTATAATTACTTAGGAATGTGTTTGCAGAGAGATATTCAGAAGGTTTATATGGGTCGTCATATTCACCTAAGAGGTCAAGTCTTTGAGCGGAGGCAGAGATTTTTCCCATGGATGACACAAACAAGTTGAATTCTTTCAACAGTTCCAAAAATATCATTAGTACCTTGTCATGAATGCTGTGCTGCATCACACAGATCTCCCCTTCAGGACTGAAGATCACTCTTTAGGAATTACCCTGAACACAGCCACCTTACCCAAGGTTACGCCTTCTTTCCAGGGCAGCTGTCATCCAAGACTACTCAACACTGGCCTACAAAACACAGCCATCTTATTATTCTAACTGAAAACAATTCTGAAGGGCCATCCCAGCTTCAGGGTTCCCCATGGGGTGAGCTGAAGCCTTCTGACTTTAAATTAGCCCAATTTTTCCCTTACCTAGTCCACTCTCCTTTTCTTCCCCTCATAGGTATTGATCCTAAGAGCCTTCTTTAATAAGCTATCTGCACACTAACCACCATTGTAAAATCTGTTTCTAGGGCAACCCGACCTTTGACAAGCACCTCACCCAATTAGCCCCCTAACTTCTAAGAAATAGATGCAACTGCTACAGTATTATGCATCAAATTTACCCAACAGAGCAATAAGTATATCCATCATACAACCAGATGGAAGAATATCCATCATGCAACCCAGAAATAAATCCCACTTGATCATGGTGATAATTATTTTAATGCACTGTTGGATTCAATTTGCTAGCATCTTGTTGAGAATTTTTGAATCCATATTCATCAGGGGATTGGCCTATAATTCTCCTTTTTTGGGGGTCCTTGGTTTTTGAAATCAAGGTAATGCTGGCCTCATAGAATGAGTTTGGAAGTTTTCCTTCCCCTTCTATTTTTTGGAACAGTTTAAGAAAAATAGGTATTAACTCTTCTTTAATGTCTGGTAAATGCTCATCTCCACTGGGTGTTATATGGAAACCAACTTGACAATAAACTATTTTTAAAAATAAATAAATAAATAAATAAATAATATATACCTTTTTCCCAAAAATAAAATGAAATTAAATAAAATAAATATCTGGTAGAATTCCCCCTGGGAAGCCATCTAGTCTTGGACTTTTCTTTGTTGGGAGATTTCTGATTACTGATTCAATTTCTTTGCTGGTTATGGGTCTGCTGAAATTTTCTATTTCTTCTTGTTTCAGTCTTGGTAGTTTATATGTCTCTAGGAATTTGCCTGTTTCTTAAAGATTGCCAAGTTTGTTGGTATATAATTTTTCATAATATTTTCTTATAACTGTATTTTGACACAGGCACGCTTTGTACATTAAACACACAGGAAATCTTTAACTTCCATCACAAAGAAATTTGTCCTTTCTCATTATTTTTAAATACCCTCTCAGGCTAGCTTACATTCTCTCATTTTTCAAAAAGGTGTGGGTGCCATTTAATTTCCTCTTATATTTGCTATAAGAATAATATTAAACATCATAAAAGCCATCTTTGAGAAGCCTTCAGCTAACATCATCCTCAACGGGAGAAAACTGAGAGCTTTCCCACTGAGATCAGGAACACGACAGGGATGTCCACTCTCACCACTGTTGTTTCACATAGTGCTGGAAGCCCTAGCATCAGCCATCAGACAACAAAAGGAAATCAAAGGCATCAGAATTGGCAAAGAGGAAGTCAAACTTTCAGTTTTTGCAGACGACATGATACTCTATATAGAAAACCTGACAGACTCCACCAGAAGCCTACTAGAACTGATCCAAGAATTCAGCAAAGTTGCAGGGTACAAAATCAATGTACAGAAATCAGATGCATTCTTATACACCAATAATGAAGCAACAGAAAGAGAAATCAAGAAGCTGATCCCATTCACAATGGCACAAAAAACCATAAAATACCTCGGAATAAACCTAACAAAGGATATAAGAGATCTGTATGATGAAAACTATAGAAAACTGATGAAAGAAATTGAAGAAGACACAAAGAAATGGAAAAACATTCCATGCTCATGGATAGGAAGAATAAATATAGTTAAGATGTCATTACTACCCAAAGCAATCTACACATTCAATGCAATCCCAATCAAAATTGCACCAGCATACTTCTCAAAACTAGAACAAACTATCCTAAAATTTGTATGGAACCACAAAACACTCCAAATAGCCAAAGTAATATTGAAGAATAAAACCAAAACGGGAGGTATCACCATTCCAGCCTTTAGCTTCTACTACAAAGCTGTCATCATCAAGACAGTATGGTACTGGCACAAAAACAGACACATAGACCAATGGAACAGAATTGAGAACTCAGAGCTGAACCCAAAGGTATAAAACCAACTAATCTTTGACAAAGCAGAAAAGAACATCCAATGGAAAAAAGATAGCCTCTTTAACAGATGGTGTTGGGAGAATGGGACAGCAACATGCAGAAGATTGAAACTAGATCAATTTCTCACACCATGCACAAAAATAAACTCAAAATGGATAAAGGACCTAAACGTGAGACAGGAAACCATCAACACCCTAGAGGAGAAAGCAGGAAACAACCTCCTTGACCTCTACCGCAGCAACTTCTTACTTGACACATCCCCAAAGGCAAGGGAATCAAGAGCAAAAACAAACCTTTGGGACCTCATCAAGATTAAAAGCTTCTACACGGCAAAGGAAACAATCCACAAAACTAATAGGCAACCAATGGAATGGGAAAAGATAGTTGCAAATGACGTATCAGATAAAGGATTTTATCCAAAATCTATAAGGAACTCATCAAACTCCACACCCGAAACACTAACAACCCAGTAAAGAAATGGGCAGAAGATATGAACAGACACTTCTCCAAAGAGGACATCCAGATGGCCAACAGACACATGAAACGATGCTCAGCATCCCTCCTCCTCAGGGAAATACAAATCAAAACCACACTGAGATACCACCTCACGCCAGTCAGATTGGCTAAAATGAGCAAATCAGAGACCTCTAGATGCTGGCGAGGATGTGGAGAAACGGGCACCCTCCTACACTGTTGGTGGGAATGTAAACTGGTACAGCCCCTCTGGAAAACAGTATAGAGGTTCCTCAGGAAATTAACAATAGAACTCCCCTATGACCGAGCAATAGCACTGCTAGGAATTTACCCAAGGGATACAGAAATGCTGATGCATAAGAGCCCATGTACCCCATTGTTCATTGCAGCACTCTCAACAATAGCCAAAACATGGAAAGAGCCTAAGTGTCCATCAACGGACAAATGGATCAAGAAGATGTGGTTTCTCTATATGATGGAATACTACATGGCAATGAGAAAGAATGAAATCTGGCCATGTGTAGCAACATGGATGGACCTTGAGGGTGTAATGCTGAGCGAAATAAGTCAGGCAGAGAAGGACAAATATCGTATGTTTGCACATATAGGAGGTTTAGGAGGAACTTAACAGAGGACCATGGAGGAGAAGAAGGGGGGAAATGGTGGGGGAAAGGGAGAGGGGCAAACCAGGAGAGACTCTTGAATGCTGAGAACAAACTAAGGACTGATGGGTGTGCGGGGGGAGGGGGGAGATGGGCATGGAGGGGGGCACTTGTGGGGATGAGCACTGGGTGTTATATGGAAACCAACCTGATAATAAACTATTTGTAAAAATAAAAAAAAAATAAAAAGAATAATAACACAAAAAAGATAGATAAGTGACAACTTGACACACAGGTTAAGGCAGAATATAAAGGGGCACCTGGGTGGCTCAGTCAGTTGAGCATCTGACTTCGGCTCAGGTCACGATCTCACGGTTTGTGAGTTCAAGCCCCGTGTTGGGCTCTGTGTTGACAGCTCAGAGCCTGGAGCCTCCTTCAGATTCTGTGTCTCCCCTTCTCTCTGCCCTTCCCATGACCATGCTCTGTCTCTCTCTGTCTCTCAATGACAAATAAATGTTTAAAAATATTAATAAAAAAAAGAAAAGAAAGAAGTGTAGGGACTATGTCAAAATGGAGAATATATGCCCCATGTCTAAAGACAGCAATGGCCACTTAGCCCCAAATGATTGCTGCTTAGTGGGAATACTGACCAAGTGTTTTCAGATTTTTCAATTTTTTTCAAGAGAAGTCAGAAACCTTGATTTTCATGTGAAATTGTTAAACGCTGGACATAATTCGTCCCTATGCTACACAACTCTGACCATAACCACCCAGCTCATGGTCCACTGATTTGCAAACCCTTTCCTACGTGGTAAATTCCTTTAGAATGTAGAACTGGGAAGAAATGTTTGTCAGTCTTAAAGATAATATTCCAGTAATGAGGGACCAAAGAAGTCTATGAGGAACAGAGAATAAAATAACAAAGTAAGTCCCTCCTTATCAGTAATTTCTTTAAATGTAAGTGAATTAAACTCCAATCACAAGGAAGAAATTGGACGAATGGATAAACAGAATCTAGCTACATACTGTCTAAAAGAGGCTCACTTTGGATCCAAAGATATAAACAGGTAGAAAGTGAATGATGGAGAAAAGATATTCTATGCAAATAGTAACCAAAAGTGAGCACGGGTGATTATTATACTAGTATCAGACAAAACTGACTTTAAATCTAAGTTACAAAAGACAAAGAAGGACATGACGCATTAATTAAAAATCCAATAAAGAAGATATAACAATTATAAGTATTTACTTGCCTAATAATATCAATTTAAGAGAATTGATGGTAAAATAGGATGCTACAGGGACGCCTGGGTGGCTTAGTCGGTTAAGTGTCCAACATTCGCTTAGGTCATGATCTCGCTGTTCTTGGGTTCGTGCCCCGCGTCGGGCTCTGTGCTGACTGCCAGCTCAGAGCCTGGAGCCTGTTTCAGTTTTTGTTTCTCTCTCTCTCTCTGACCCTCCCCTGCTCTCGCTGTCTCTCTCTCTCTCCTAGAAATAAATAAAAATATTAAAAAAAAAATAGGATGCTACAATAATAGTTGGAGACTTCAAGAGCTTTTCTTAAAAATGAACAGAACAACCAGACAGAAGATAAAAAAGAGAGGACATCAATAACACAATAAACCAACAGACATATACAGCACATTTTACCCAATAACAAAATATATATTCTTCTCAAGTGCACTTTCCAGGATAGACCATATGTTAGGCCACAAATTTAGTCCCAATAGAGTTAAGAGCTAGATCTCATACAAAGTACCTCTTTCTGAACACAAAAGTATAAAGTTACAAATCGGTAACAGAAGAAAATCTGAAAAAAATCAGAAGTTGTAGAAATTAAACAAGTGGGGTGCTTGGGTGGTTAAGTTTGTTAAGGGTCCAACTTCTGCTCAAGCCATGATCTCTCACAGCTTGTGAGTTTGAGCCTTTCATCGGGCTCTGTGCTGACAGCTCAGAGCCTGAAGCCTGCTTCAGATTCTGTGTCACCCTCTCTCTCTGCCCCTCCCCTGCTCATGGTTACTCTTGCTCTCTCTCTCAAAAAAAAAAAAATTAAAAAATTATTAAAGAATTAAACAACACACTTAAACAACTAATGAAATGAAGAAGAAATCAAGAAATCACAAGAGAATCTAGAAAATAGTTAAGATTGAATGAAAATCAAAATACAAATTACCAAAATTTACAAGAAACAGAAGAAGCCAGACTAAGGGAGAAATTTATGTCTATAAATGCTTACATTCAAAATAAGAAAGATCTCAAGTCAACAACCTAATTTTACAATGTAAGCAATTAGAAAAGAAGAATAAACTAACCACAAAACTACCAGAATGAAGGAGATAATAAAATTAGAGCAGAAATAAATGAAATAGTGACTAGAAAAATAGGAAAAAAAATCAATGAAACTAAGTTGTTTATTTTTGCAAAGATAAACAAAAGTGACGACATATCTTTAGCTAGGTTAAGAAAAAAAGAGAGAGGACTTGAATAAAATCAGACATGAAAGAGAAAAACATTACAACGAATGTCTAAGAAATTTTTAGAATTATGAAGGACTACTATGAAAACCTATATACCAAACTGGATAACCTACAGAAATGCATGAATTCCTAAAAACATAACCACCTACCTAGCCTGAATCATTAAGAAATAGAAAACCTGGGGTACCTGGGTGGCTTAGTCTACTGAGCGTCCAACTTTAGCTCCGGTCATGATATAACAGCTTGTTAGTTTGAACTCTACATCAGGCTCGTTGCTGATATCTCAGAGCCTGAAGCCTGCTTCAGATTCTGTCTCCATCTCTCATTCTGCCCCTCCCCTGCCCGTGCACTGTCTGTCTGTCTCTCTCAAATATAAATAATAATAAAAAAAGAAAACATGACAGACCTAGAACTAGTAAAGCGACGGAAGCAGTAATCAACAATCTCCCAACAAAGAAAAGCTCAGGATCAGATGGCTTTACTCCCAAATTCTATCAAATATTTAAAGAATTAATGCCAATCTGGGGTGCCTGGGTGGCTTAGTCGGTTAAGCGTCCGACTTTTGCTTAGGTCATGATCTCACGGTTCATGGGTTCGAGCCCCGCGTCGGGCTCTGTGCTGACTGCCAGCTCAGAGCCTGGAGCCTGTTTCAGTCTGTGACTCCCTCTCTCTCTCTGACCCTCCCCTGCTCACGCGGTCTCTCTCTCTCTCTCCTAGAAATAAATAAAACATTAAAAAAAAAAAAAGAATTAATGCCAATCCTTCTCAAACTCTTCCAAAAAATTGGGGATAAGGAAACACCTCAAAACTTATTAATGAGGCCTGTATTACCCTGATATCAAGCAACAACAACAAAAAGAAAATACAAATGGCATTTTTCACAGAAGTGGAACAAAAATCCTAAAATCTGTACAGAACCACAAAAGACCACAAATAGCCAGAGTAATCTTGAGAAAGAAAAGCAAGGTTGGAGGTATCATGCTCCTGGATTTTACACAGATACAATACTATGCAGTAATCAAAACAGTATTGTATTGCCATGAAAACAGATACATAGATCAATGGAACAAAACAGACAGCCAAGAAATAAACCCACACATATAAGGCAAATTAATCTATGGCAAAGGAGGCAAGAATATATAATGGGGGAAAGACAGACTCTTCAATAAATGGTGTTAAGAAAACTGGACAGCTACATGCAAAAAAATTGAAACTCCTCCTTTATCTTATCCATATACAAAAATAAAGTAGAAATGGATTAAAGTTTTGAATATAAGACCTGAAACCATAATGCTCCTACAAGAAAATACTGGCAGTAAGCTATTTGACATCAGTCTTAGCGAAATTTTTTTGGACCAGTACCTCAGGCAATGGCGATAAAAGCTAAAATTGATAAATGAAATCACCTCAAACTAAAAAGCTTTTGTACAGTGAAGAAAACCATCAGCAAAATGAAAATAGAACCTACTGACTGAGAAAAGATATTTGCAAATCACACATCTGATAAGGGGTTAATATCCAAAACTAATATAAAGAACTTCTACAACTTGATATTAAAAATGCAAACCCTATTAAAAATGGGCAGGTGACTTGAATAGACATTCTACCAAAGATAAACAGATGGCCAGTAAGCACATGAAAAAATGCTCAATATCACTGATCGTTAGAGAAATGCAAATGAAAACCACAATGAGGTATCACCTCACACCTGTCAGACTGGCTATTATCAAAATGACAAAAAATAACAAGGGCTGGCAAGGATGTGGAGAAAAAGGAATCTTTGTATACTGTTGGTGGAGATGTAAATCAAGGTAGCCACTATGAAAAAATAGTATGAAGTTTCCTCAACAAACTAAAAATAGAACTACCCTACAATCCAGCAATTACACTTCTGAGTATCTGAGGGAAATGGAAATATCAACTTTTTTTTCATGTTTATTTTTGAGAGAGAGAGAGAGAGGGAAAGAGAGAGCGCACGCACAAGCAAGTGAGCACATACAAGAGAAAGTGCAAGTGGGAGAGGGGCAGAGAGAGAATGGAACAGAGGATCCTAAGAGGTCTCTGTGCTGACAGCAGAAAGCTCAATGTGGGGTTGAACTCACAACCATGAGATCCTGACCTGAGGTGAAGTTGAACACTTAATCAAATGAGCCAACCAAGTACCCTGAAAATACTAATCTGAAGAGAAATTTGCACCATTATCTTCACTGCAGCATCATTTATAAAAGCCAAACTATAAAAACAACCTAAATGTCCAGTGATACATGAATGGATAAAGACATGGTACATTATTAAAACATTAAAAAATAAAATTTTGCCATTTGTCACAATATGGATGGACCTAGAGGGTATCATGCTAATAAGCAAAATAAGTCAAACAGAAAAAGACTAATATTATATGACTTCACTTATAAGAGGCATCTAAAAAACAACAGAAATGAACAAACAAAACAAACAGAAACAGACTCACTGATTCAGGAAACAAACTGTTGGTTACCAGAGTATGGCAGTGGAGGGGGTTTGGAGGGTGAGTGAAACAGGTCGAGGGGATTCAGAGGTACAAACTTCCAATCATAAAATCAATAAGTCACAGGGATGTAATAAACAGCATATGGAATATAATGAATAATAACATAATAACTTTGCATGGTAACAGTAAGTAAACTAATCATGGGAATCATTTTTAATGATCCATGACCTAAATGTAAGACCTAAAAACTATGAAACTCCCAAGAGAAAACATAGGCAAAATCTTGCTAATATTTGGCAAAGATCTCTCAGGTATGACACTAAGATAATAGGAAATAAACCCACAAATTGGATTTCATGAAAAAACAATTTTTAATTTTTTTTAATGTTTATTTTTGAGAGAGAAAGAGAACATGAGCGGGGGAGGGGCAGAAAGAGAAGGAGACAGAATCCGAAGCAGGCTCCAGGCTCTGAGCTGTCAGCACAGAGCCCAATGCGGGACGTGAACTCACAAACTGCGAGATCCATGACCTGGGCTGAAGTCAGACACTTAACCAACTAAGACACCCAGGCGCCCTAAAAAAATATTTTTTTTAATTGGGGATGCCTGGCTGGCTCAATTGGAAGAGCATGTAACTCTTGACTTTAGAGTCAAGAGTTCGAGCTCTGTGTTGGGTGTAGAAATTACATAAATAAGTAAACAAACAAACAAACAATTTTTAAATTGTGCATCAAAAGACACTATCAACAAAGTGAAAAGTTAATCCATAGAATAGGAGAAAGTATGTGCAAATCATACATATTCATAAAGACTTAATATCCAGAATACATCATGAACTCCTAAAACTAAACAACCTGATTAAAAACTGGGCAGGGCACTTGAATAGACATTTCTCCAAAGATGAACTTGCCAAAATCACATGAAAAGATAGTCAACATCACTAGTCATTAGGGAAATGAAAATCAAAACTACACAAGATACCACTTCATACCTATTAGGATAACTACTATAAAAAACAAACAAACAAACAGAAAACAACAAGAGTTGGCCAAAATTTGGAGAAACTAGAACCCTTTTGCCGTTGCTGAGAATGTAATACATATATCCACTGTAAAAACAGTTTGATTCCTCAAAAAATTAAAAATATAATTACCATATTATCCAGCAACTCCACTTCTGAATATACACACAAAAGAACTGAAAGCAGATTCTCAGAGATTTCTTTTACACCCCCATTCATAGCAGCATTAGCCACAATAGCTAAAGTGTGGAAGTTTTATCTTCCATATGCAGATGAATGGATAAGCAAAATGTGGCATATACACATACAATAAAGTATTCTTCAGCCTTAAAAAGAAAATAAATTCTTTACATATAAAGCGTCCAACTATTGATTTTGGCTCGGGTCATGATCTCGCAGTTTGTGGGTTCAAGCCTCACATCAGGCTCTGTGCTGGTGGCATGGAGACTGCTTGGGATTCTTTGTCTCTCCCTCTCTCTCTGCCCTTCCCCCACTTGTGCTGTCTCTGTCTCTCTCGAATAATAAATAAACTTTAAAAAAATTACTGTGGACGGGGCGGGGGGGGCGTGTTGGTTTAGCTGGTTGAATGTCTAACTCTTGATTTTGGCTCAGGTCATGAACTCAGGGTCACAGGATCAAGCCCTGCATCAGGCTCCAGGCTGAGCATGTAACCTGCTTGAGATTCTTTCTTGGGGTACCTGGGTGGCTCAGTTGGTTAAGTGGCTGACTTCGACTCAGGTCATGATCTTGCGGTTCGTGAATTCGAGCCCTGCATCGGGCTCTGTGCTGACAGCTCAGAGCCTCAAGCCTGCTTTGGACTCTATGTCTCCTTCTCTCTCAGCCCTCCCCTGCTCACGCTGTCTCTTTGTCTCTCAAAAATAAACAAACATTAGGTGCACCTGGGTGGCTCAGTTGGTTAAGCATCTGACTTCCACTCAGGTCATGATCTCACGGTTCATGGGTTCGAGCCCTGCGTTGGGCTCTGTGCTAACAGCTAGCTCAGAGCCCGGAGCCTGCTTCAGATTCTGTGTCTCCCTCTCTCTCTGACCCTCCCCTGCTCATGCTGTCTCTCTCTCTCAGAAATAAATAAAACATTAAAAAAATTTTTTTAAATAAATAAACATTTAAAAATATTTTTAAAAAAGATTCTCTCTTTCTTTGTCCCTCTCCCTCACTTTCTCCCCCTTCTCTCTCTTAAAAAATTACTGGAAAATATGTATCAATTGTATATAAGAAAAAATTTTGTGTTCCAGCTTTGTAAAAACATAATGTTATCATCATCATCTCCTCTTCCATAGATATTCTAGAAGAGGCTGAATGACTTCTCATTCAAAAGTCGTGTTGTCATGCAGGGATTGATCTGCAACTGAAGGTTGACAAGCTATATAGCTTGCAGGCCAAATCCAGCCACCTGTTCTTGTAAATAAAGCTTTATTGGAAAACAGCCACTTGCATTTAATTACAGATTTTCTATGGCTGCTTTTCACACTACAACAGCAGAGTAAAGTAGGTATGACAGAGACTTTATGCCTTACAAAGGCTAAAATGTTTACTATCTTGCCCTTTACAGATAGTTTACTAACTGATCTAAAATAGTGGTTCTCTCAACCACTTGGAGAACTAATAAAAAATAGAGGTCTGGGCTTGCTGGAATAAGGTAAGGTTTGATCTCTATATTTTTAAAAAGTTCTCTACTGATCATTTTTGATTAACAGTTTTATTGAGGTATAATTCCCATACTATATAATGCATCCATTTAAAGTACACAATTCAGTAGTTTTTAATATATTCACAGAATTGTGCACACATTACCCAGTCAATTCTAAAACATTTACATCATGTCAAGAAGTGCCATACTCAATAGAAGTCTCTCCCCATCTTCCCCAACTCTCCCAGCCCTCAGCAACCACTTATCTACTTCCTGTCTCTATAACTGCATCTATTCTGGAAATACCAAATAAATAGAATGAAACAATATGTGCTCTTTATGACTGGCTTATTTCACCTGGCATAATGTTTTTAAGGTTCATCCATGTTTAATATGTATCAGTATTTTGTTTCTTTTTATTTTTCTTAATATTTTTAAGTTTTTATTTATTTATTTAAGTTTATTTCTTTATTTTGAGGGGGAAGGGCAGAAAGAGGGAGAGCGAGAGAATCCCAAGCAAGTTCCATGCTGTGCAGAGCCCAAGGCAGGGCTCAAACCCACGAACCCTGAGATCATCACCTGAGCCGAAATCAAGAGATGGACGCCCAAAAGACTGAGCCACCCAGGCATCCCTTAAATTTTTATTTTAGTTCCAGTTAATGTACAATGTTATATTAATCTCAAGGTGTACAATAGAGTATTTCAACATTTCCACACATTACCTTTTTATTGGCAAATGATATTCCATGGTATGGGTATACCACATTTTGTTTACCTATTCATCAGTTACTAGATATTTTGGTTGTTTCCACATTGAGTATTAAAATAATATTGTTATGAACATTCACATATAAGTGTTTTATGGACACACATTTCCTATTTAACTCAGGAGTTGAATTGCTGGGTCATATGGTAACTATTTAACTTAGTGAGGAACTAACAGACTGTTTCCAAAACAGCTGCACAATTTTACATTCCCACCAACAGTGCATGAGGGTTCCAATTTCTCTATATCCTTGCCAAC
The DNA here is from genome assembly GCF_003009895.1 of Hyaena hyaena. Taxonomy (NCBI): domain Eukaryota; kingdom Metazoa; phylum Chordata; class Mammalia; order Carnivora; family Hyaenidae; genus Hyaena; species Hyaena hyaena. The sequence goes on along the minus strand of NW_024081080.1, from coordinate 780,130 downwards.
ATATGTGATTGTCTGTCTTTTTGATAACAGCCATCCTACTAGTACAAAGTGGTTTCTCACTGCGGTTTTGATTTGCATTGCCCTGATGGCTAATGATGCTGAACACTGTTTCTTCTTTTTATTTTTTTAATCTGCACCTTTATCTTTATTAGGTTGTTTCATGATCAACCATTACATTTTCAATCTTTTTTAAATAATATTTTTAACAACTGAGGTATAATTGTCATATAACATTATATTTGAGGGTTGAACACTGCTTCAAGTGCTTATTCCTAAGTAATTCTAAGGCACCATTAAGAAATCTTTATGTACTTGAAGGTCCTTTTTGACATTAATGGTCCCATAAAAACAAAGCCAGAGAGGTATACTACTCATAGAACTGCATTTGCTCATGCCTTCCTATTCCACATGACATTGGCCTGTAGGTTAACCTAGGTCTAACTCCTGTTTTATAAAGCCCCAACTATCTTATTTCTTTTTCATTTTAATTCTTTCTCAAAATTTTAACGTAAATTTTAAAATTAACTCGACTTTTGATTGTTTAAATCATTAAGCAAGCAGTTCCATATTCTAATTTGATCAGCATAATGGCAGATATGGTGCTATGTCAATATGGATGGATATATTCAATATATATTAATGGAAACCTTAAAAATGTCAGTCTTTAGAGAAAAGAAAATCAATTCTTCTGTACCTTTCATGATCCATCAGCAGTTTAGCAACCTTCAGACAAAAGTCTAGAGACATGTCAAGATGCAGTATTTCCAAGATAGCTAAAAAAGAGAAAAGATGAAATAATTATATCAGCGTCAATTCTGAGGAATCTTAGTTATTTTCAATAATTTTCCTCTGTTCAAAATCTAATTTCTAAACGTTTGCCATATACCACATCTTGCCTAATAATTTATCAAAATCTTTTGGGGCACCTGGGTGGCTTAGTAGGTTAAGCATCAGACTTCAGCTCAAATCATGATCTCATGGTTCACGGGTTCAAGCCCCATATTCGGCTCCACACTGACAGTGCAGAAACTGCTTGGGATTCTCTCTTTCTCTCTCAAACTAAATAAACTTAAAAAAATCTTTTTATAAAGTAATGACATCCAACGCTAGAGTGCAGTGAAACAGGTACTCTTCCATGTATGTTAAAGTAACTTGGTACAATATTTTTGAAAAGCAGTTTGGCAATACTATATGCTAAGAACACAGTAGTTAAAAGCTTAAGACTTGTTCATAGCAGCACTCTCAACAATAGTCAAAACATGGAAAGTGCCTAAGTGTCCATCAACGGACCAATGGATCAAGAAGATGTGGTTTATCTACATGATGGAATACTACATGGCAATGAGAAAGAATGAAATCTGGCCATGTGTAGCANAAGTCTGACTCATCTATTAAGATAAGCTGATGGATAAAAAGATGGCGCACACCTGGATAGTTGAGAAATGGAAAAGGCAGGATTCATGAATGATTGGATGTGGAAGGTGGAGGAAAAGGAAAAATCTAGAAGGCTTCTAAGGTTTGAGGATCAAGATAAATGGTATCCTTAAATGAAGTGGGATATTTAGGTGCATGAACAGATTTGGAGCGAACTAGAAAAATTATGTTTGGTTTTAGATGTTTTGAATTTGAGGTACTTCTGAGTTACAAACGTAGAAAAGGAGAAAACTAAAATGAACCTGGTGTGATATAAACTCATAGTTTTCAAGATGGATGAATGGATGAATAAACAGAAGTAAATGTGTTTTGCTGTATGTGTGGTGAGAGAGAGAAATTGTATACATTCCCTAGCTCTGTCTACTAAGAGGTCCTGAGGCGGCAATACTCTCGTATCAATGAGCACATTTAGCACCCAGATATTAGCTTTTTGTTTAATTTCTTTTTAATGTTTTTTTTTTTAAATTTCTGAGAGAGAGAGACAGCATGAGCAGGGGAGGGTCAGAGAGAGAGGGAAACACAGAATCTGAAACAGGCTCCAGGCTCTGAGCTAGCTGTCAGCACAGAGCTGGACACAGAGCTCAAACCCCGAGATGAACCGCGAGATTATGACCTGAGCCAAAGCCGGACGCTTAACCAACTGAGCCACCCAGATGCCCCAATTAGCCTTTTAATATCTGAGAGAAATCAGAGCTCCTTGGTGAAATCACTGATTTCAGGTTTGGATGAAAAAAAATATAAGATGAGCTTTGAACATTTCATTAGGTCAGAAAGGAAGAACCTTCTCAAAGAATGATGGAGACATCAGAAGGACACAGGGCCTAGCTTGCAAGATGCTGCCACTAGCAAAATCTGGCACAATCCAAACATCAAAATAAACGATAGTTATGGATTGCAGCCCAGAGTGTAAGAATACGAGTCCACACTAATGTATAAAAATGAATGAATTAACATTTTGATAAGGGATAGGATATTTACTTATTTTGAAAGTATCTCCCACATAATAGTTTTTTAATTTGAGAAGGAAAAGTAAACCTATAGTTGAGAAGCCTGGCAGGCATTATCTTAATCAAGTAGTAAGTCAACACATTAGTACCGGAACAAATTGAAATAGTGTGCCAATGATTCAGGAGAACACAGCATCAATTTTATGTTTTCCTTACCAGTGGTACATAGGCTAAATCTCCTCATGACAAAAAATTAGACAAACATAAATGGAAAACTTCTGTACTACACAATTACTGGCCTGTATCCTTCAAAAAATGTCAAGGTCATGAAAGTCAAAGAAAGAGTGAGAAACCCTTCCAGATTGCAGAGGATTAAAGAGACATGACTAATAAGTGCAATATATGATTCTGAATTATCTCCTTTTGCTGCAAAGAACATGACTGGGACAATGAGTGAATCATGAATGGGGTTTGAGAATTAGGTGTAGGGATATATCACTGTTTGTTTCCTCCCCTTGATGGTTGTAGAGCAGTTATATAAGAGAAAGTCCTTGTTTGTACAAACTTACTCCCAAATGATTCATGAAAAAACATGATTTGTACTGTATTTAAAACTTAGTAAATTTGGGATTGTTTCAAAAACTTCTAAATTATCACAAAAGTGAATAAGAAGTGAGTAAATGGAAATATGTGAGGCCCATACTTTGTAGAAAGTTGGCAGTAAAGAGGGCAATGCAGGCTACCAGCTGAAAGGAGACTGCTCTGAGCTTTCAAAGTGTGCTAGTCTGCTGTTCTACATGCAAAAGCTGGTGTATGGAGAACAAAGGTGTAGGATAGATGGTAGTCATTGCAAAACAAATACCTGTCCATAGGTGTTGGGTGTCCTGGGTGTCCAGTTTAGGTGGGAAGTTGAGGCTGGGTTAGAAGCTGCGAGGAATATCAGCTGATGTGGCTTGCAGTCCTGTGGACTGAGGTAGGTAGGCTGGAAATGGAACAACTTCTTACGTGAGAACCTTACTTCTCTCTGAGTAATAGAGTTGTCTTCTAAAAACGACCCCTTGTCTGTTCTCAGTATAGTAAACAATATGGTTTAGCCATTGAAAATGAAATTACCTTATTATAAAAATCTTAAAACAATTTAATATTTTTCTCAGTGATATTGTTCCTAGAACAGGTATTTTTAGGACTACAGAAAATATTAGAAAGTTACCTTTGATATTTAAAAAAAATCAAAAAGTATGCTTTGCCTAGGTAATTTATGTTTTATTTGGTAGGGTCAGAGCAGGTAGAATATGTACATGTACTTCATAAACACAGATGATTTATAAGCCATTGCATTGGATAGGACTGGTTTGTAGGCCAGTTAGTCAACCTAGAATGTGAAACCCTGATTCAGAAGCAGGTCATCTAAGAATGATGATTAAATACTGTTCCCTATTGTTTCAGCACACTCAGTACAGTAGTGCTGTTTACTCCCAGGTTCATTTACTGGCTCCCTCATTGGGAGTACAGAACACTGAAGCTTATTCAAATGACCGTCTTCTCATTTCTCCCAAGACTGTACATAACTGGTGCCATCTTATTTTTTTAAATTTCTTATTATTTATTTTTCAGAGAGAGAGAGACAGACAGACAGAGTGTGAGCAGGGGAGAGGCAGAAAGAGAGGGAGACACAGAATCTGAAGCAGGCTCCAAGCTGTCAGCACAGAGCCCAATGCGGGCTCGATCTCACGAGCTGTGAGATCATGACCTGAGCTGAAGTCAGATGCTTAACTGACTGAGCCACCCAGGCACCCCAACTTAGATGTAATGAAGGGTCCTTCTTCTCCATTACATGCAGTGCAGCCATAGAGTTTTAGGGTTTAATCCCCATTCAGAACCCTGGTTGAGAATAATATTTCGTGATCCAGAAGAAGCAATGGGATACTATAACTTATCTATGGCACTACCAGAGCTATGCCCTTTGCTTGGTGCCTTTTTCCTTACTCTATACTCAGTTATAAACCTTTGTCTCTTTAGGTTTCAGTGATGGGTAGACATAAAAAAGTGGGAATACCAAATGATCCCTCATTCAAGAGTGAGTTGGGAAATTAATGAGAAAAAACAAAACACAATCTGCCCAGGGCTGCTGAGTTAATTTGGTACATTTTGAGTAACAAACTTTCTAAGCTAAGATCCCTCCTTCTCTTCCTCCCTCTCTCCTTTCCTTTATTTATCTTGTTCTAATTCAATATTTCACTAGGATCCTAATACTTCTCTTCCCACACCTGTACATTAGAACAATGTAGAAGTCTCACCTTGTGAATTAGCTGTATAAAGCATTTTAAATACTGTTACTATTCCTGAAGGCAGGAACTAAGTCTTATACCTTCTAGCCCCAAAAGCCTGAATAAATATTCATCAATTAATTCAACTTGGTATACAAAGCATATGTTGATCATCTATAAAGTATAAAGCTCTAGGCAGAAATATGATCCCTTACAGGAGTGCTGATGCATAGGGGCACATGTACCCCAATGTTCATTGCAGCACTCTCAACAATAGCCAAAACATGGAAAGAGCCTAAGTGTCCATCAACTGACAAATGGATCAAGAAGATGTGGTTCATCTACTACTACATGACAATGAGAAAGAATGAAATCTGGCCATGTGTAGCAACATGGATGGACCTTGAGGGTGTTATGCTGAGCGAAATAAGTCAGGCAGAGAAGGACAAACACCATATGTTTGCACATATAGGTGGATTAGGAGGAACTTAATGGAGGACTGTGGGGGAGAAGAAGGGGAAAAATAGTTGGGGAGAGGGAGGGAGGCAAACCATGAGAGACTCTTGAATGCTGAGAACTGAGGGTTGATGGGGGTGGGGTGAGGGGAAGGGGGGTGATGGGCACGGAGGAGGGCACTTGTTGGGATGAGCACTGGGTGTTATATGGAAACCAACTTGACAATAAAATAAGAAAAAAAGCATTTAGGAAAATTTTAAAAAATAAAATATATCAGGCAAAATATAAATCAATAAACTTTGCTTTTTATCTGCATTTTGATAAAAATTGTAATGGAGAATCCTAATCTAAAATTAGTCAACTTTAGGGGTGCCTGGATGGCTCAGTCAGTTAAGCGTCTGACTTTGGCTCAGGTCATGATCTCACGGTTTGTGGGTTCGAGCCCGGCATTGGGCTCTGTGCTGACAGCTCAGAGCCTAGAGCCTACTTCAGGTTCTGTGTCTCCCTCTCTCTCTGTCTTCTCCTGCTTATATTCTGCTCTCTCTCTTGAAAATAAACAAACATTTAAAAATTTCAGTAAAAAAATAAATAAGTTAGGTGATGCCAAATATCTCTCTGGTCTTCCTATACTGTATTGGTTTGAGTAAACCTATTCCTCTTAATTGGTTAATTGGTTGTTTTTTCCACTACTGCAAAAAAAAAAAAAAAAAAAAAAGCGGGGTTGTTCTCCTGGTTCCTAACATTTTTCAACCTGTGTATACTGAGATGATACCATTACCCAGAGATCCAGAATCCTTTATTTATTTCAGCTTCTGGGGTCTCTTATTGATTAGCTAAAATTTTAGAGGGCACAGAAAGTTTCAGAAGTACTAAATTAGCACTAAATTTAGAGCTACTACTAAATTTGATTATTGTCCTATTTATTACAAATTGTTATTGTTGGGGCACCTGAGTGGTCCAGTCAGTTAAGCATCTCCCTTTGGCTCAGGTCATGATCTCACAGTTCATGAGTTCGAGCCCCTGCTTCAGATCCTCTGTCCCCTTCTCTCCCGCTCCCCTGCTCCTGCTCTCTGTCCCTCTCAAAAAAAAAAAAAAACCACTAAGGGGCGCCTGGGTGGCTTAGTCAGTTAAGCGTCCGACTTTCGCTTAGGTCATGATCTCGCAGTTCGTGGGTTCGAGCCCCGTGTCAGGCTCTGTGCTGACTGCCAGCTCAGAGCCTGGAGCCTGTTTCAGTCTGTGACTCCCTCTCTCTCTGACCCTCCCCTGCTCACGCTGTCTCTCTCTCTCTCTCCTAGAAATAAATAAAACATTTAAAAAAATAATAATAACCATTAAAAAAATTTCAAATTGTTATTGTTTAATGGATAATCAGCTATTATACTAGCATATAATTTTATATAGTAAAAATAATGTAGGTCTATAATGTAACTATATTTTTATATAAAATCTAAAGCATGTACACATTAAAAATATTTAGAGTAAATTATTTTTATGACTAAACATAGTTGGTATACTACTAAGTGGCCAGTGTGCATAGACAGACTTTTTGTAGTAGTAACAATAATAATAGCTACAATAACAGGTAACATGTTTTGCACACTATGGACCAGTGTCCAATGCTTTAAATACATTTTCTCACTGGATTCTAAAACTAACACAATGAGGTAGACATTATTATATCTCTTTTAAAGATGAAGAAACTGAAGCACAGAAAAATTCAGTGACTTGCCAAATGACACACAGATATTTATCAGGATGTTTACCCTGTGAGGTGTACATTCTAGTCCCTTAAGAATATTAAAAAATAAATAGCAATGTTTATACAAGTGATCATAAAAAGCACAGCACTACAAAAGCTTTTTCTATCCAAGGTTAATCTTTTTTTCATGGTGGTAAACAACTTCAGAAGGGTTGGGCAGCTGCAATTTTTAAGGGAAAAAAAATGATAATCTGTAGTCAGCTTTTTTCACTACCTATTAAATTTGCAACTATTCCCTCTTCCTTCTCTTTTTCTTCCTAACTGACAATTTTCTCCCTTTCTTATGTGATCAATATCCTTCTCAGTCACTGTCAGATTGCACCTATTATTAGCATACCCATAAATAATCTGATATTCAACAAGTTGGTGATGATATTTCAAAACTGTGTGTTCTTCACACAGAGGATACCTTCATGGAGTTCTTCATTGGCTGTTTCATTCTTCAACAGGATTTTCATCTTTAGGAAAATCCCAGCTGGAGTTAAGTGTTCCTATTTTAAACAGAGAAATCACAATGATATTAAAACTGTAGAATGTAAAAGACAGTTTTCAAGTAATTGCCTGTTTTGTTCAATCATAGCAGAATACCTCATGATCAAAGAAAATCAAAATTATAAAAGGTCAGGTTCTAAAATCCAGCTTCTCCCTGAGGATATTTTCTGATATTTTATTCAATCTAAATGAAATAATACAAGGAAAAATAAACACATTTGATTGAGTGGCAAGCATTTAATGGTAGTTCAACAAACTGACTAAATATAAGGCTATATTCTTATCCTTGTAAGCAAAATTCAATATAGTCAATTATATTTGCTTTCTTTTGAGATTTTAATAACAAGGTCCTTTGGACACATGGTTGAATGAAATGAAAATATATAGTCTTCCCTATAGGACATGTCTGTCAGATTTACTATTAATAACAACATGCTCTCAACAGTTTTTCCAAATCCTTATTAGCTGGTTCTATGCTATCTGTGGTTTCTTGCTTAGTTCCACTTTTGCCTGACAGGACACATCTTTACACAGCTGGCTAAAATTAAAAGTGCAGTCTAGGCCCAAAGAAGAGAAACTTTTGCTCTACAAAGCCAATCAGCCTCTACATGAGCACTGTACTCAGCTCTAAACATGGCAAATAATTACAGCAATTTATGTGTGCGATGCCTTAAGAATGGAAAGTTAGGGAAAGTATGCACTTGTATTAAGAGGTTTTGCAAATATAGATGACATCAATACAAATAATAAGCTGAGGCTGCAAATTTTAATTTATTGCATTACCTCATTTCCTAAAAGAAACGTTGGAATAGGTCTTGGATTCAATCCCATTTTACCTTCAGAGATGTACATATCTTCCAAATCTTGGCAGGATCTGTTTTTCTTCAGTCTACTACACTCACACATGTTGACATTCTGGTTTTCTCTTGGATTTCATTAACAACTCCAGAGAATGGACAACACTTTGCTTTCACTGTATAATCATCAATTCACTTGTATAACATATGCACTATAATGTCTATCCTTGTCTCCTGAAATTACACTTTCAGAAATCATAACTACCTGTTAAATCCATCAGCTTTCTCCCTGTAATTAATATCCTTGTCTTTTCTGTAACTTTTCTCACTGTTGTTTCTCACTGTATTTCACCCACCCCCGAACCCACCTCCCCTCTGGCAAGCACCCAGGAAAAAAAAAAAGAAAAACAGAGCTCTTAATGAGAGAAGCATTTTTGTTTTACCTGGTATCATCTGTGAATTATCACTAAATCAAAGAAATTTAATTATACTTCATTTTTTACTGAATATAAAAGATACCATCAAGGGGCACCTGGTGGCTTGGTTCATTAAGCATATGACTTTGGCTCAGGTCATGATCTCAGTTTGTGGGTCCAGGCCCCGCGTCGAGCTCTGTGCTGACAGCTCGGAGCCTGGAACCTGCTTTGGATTCTGTGTCTCCCTCTTTCACTGCCCCTCCCTGGCTCATACGCTAGCTAGCTCACTCTCTCAAAAATAAACATTAAAAAACACCACTATTTTCTTTTTTACTTCTAATTTTCCATTACAATGCAATCTGCATATCATAAAAAAAGAAAGAGCGGGGTGCCTGGTGGCTCAGTTGGTTAAGCGTCCCACTTCAGCTCAGGTCATGATCTCCCAGTTCTTGGATTCTGTGTCTCCCTCTCTCTGTGTCCCCTCCCCCACTCGCACGGTCTCTCTCAGTCTCTCAAAAAAAATGTTAAAAAAATTTTTTTTAAATATAGAGCAAATAAATTAAAATGTTAACTTTTTAATGTTTTTTAAAATTTATTTTTGAGAGAGAGAGGGAGCGAGCAGAGGAGGGTCAGAGAGAGAGGGAGACACAGAATCTGAAGAGAGGCTCCAGGCTCTGAGCTGTCAGCACAGAGCCCGACGCGGGGCTTGAACCCACAAACCATGAGGTCATGACCTAAGCCCAAGCCGGACATTCAACCGACTAAGCCACCCACATGCCCCCAAAATTCATTAAGTTAATATGCAAAAGTAAAAACCTTTCATACCTTGTTGGCTAGGTTTATAGCATGGAGAGCCTTATCATAATATCCTCTGTCATTCCAATCCAAATAGGCAGTGGCTAGTAACCGCAGAACTTTAGCCTATAATTAAAAATAGAAAAAGCACTCAGTTGAGGGTTAAATTGCAATACAACAGCTGCCTACCACTTACAAAGTGACAGGCATCTTCTCAAACTTAAGTCATTATTATGAAATAGCATTTCCTTAGGTAACCACATAGTCTTGGGTTATGTCTCATCATTATGCTGCCCACATCAAATACAGTCTAAGAATTTTATCATAGCTTATTTAAATTTAATACAATTGTGTTAATGATTTTCCTAAGAGCGTTTTAGCATTGAAGTACTTTATTATCACCACTTTAAAAATAAAGGAAACTAAAGCACAGCAATATTTAATTTAATCATCTTCCCACCTATTGTATAGGTAGCACTGCATTAAGCCTCTATCGAAAGAGATAAATAGAAAGACACAATCCCTCTCTCAAATATGCTACGGCCTACTTGGGATTAACCAATTGGACTAAGAGCACACATACCATCATTTTTATAGGGACACATATACTTTGCTGTAGAGAAGATTTCTCCCAACTCAGCTAAGTTTTTAAATTAATAATGTATTCCTGAATTAAGTCAGTTTCTCCAGCTAGGTTTACATTGATAAGGGGAGTAACTCTGGTCAGCATTGATATATTTAACTACAGATTTAGATTTTGAAAGAAGGAGCTCTATTTCACAAAAGAATCTACCTCTAAATATAATGAGGACAGTGGTACCAAGAAAAGATAATCTTAACATATTAGAGCTCTGTAAATCTAGATAAATGGTAGTGTGCCCTATTTCTGAGTTTTTAAATTCAAAAAAATAAGATGGATCAAATAAGATGTATACAATGTACTTAATATCATTATTATTATTATGGAACAACTCTCAACTTCTAAACTCCCCCAAGGACTTTTATGGAGTAAATATGGCATCTCTAAGAAAAACTGTAACTATTTTATAATACTAAAAGGTCAAATAACCAGAAAGATGTAACAACATGAATGAATCTCAAAACCATTATGTTAAGGAAAAGAAACCATACATAAAACAGTAGATACTATATGATTCCATTTATACAAAGTTCAAGAAAAAAAGTAATCTACAGCCACAGAAGTCAAAATAGTGGTTTTACCTTGGTGTTTTGAATGGCTATTAACCAGGGCCAAGGGAACTTTTGAGGTCATGGAAATTTCTGTATCTTGAACTGTATGGTAGTAACAAGACTATGTAGACATATTAAAATTTATCAGGCTGTACACTTAAGATTTGTACAATTAAAAAAAAGATTTGTGAAATTTAGTATTTATAAATTATACTTCAATAAAGTACTGCCAGCATGAAAGAAAAACTACTTTATGATCTACCTCATAATCTTACTTCTCCATACTTCACAATATGAGTATTACATTTCAATCATGCTTAACTCCTGTAGTCTTACACCTCTATTCCCTCCTCTTCCAGACATCATCTCAACTTGGTCCTTTGCCTGATATCCCCTTCTCTCTCCATTTTCACTGTAGGGACCCCATCTACTTTTCATGGCCTTCCTACCAGAAGGTTTTTTCAGCTACTTCAGCAGCCCTGACATTTCCCTTTACTATACTACACAATTTATCACTTATGTTTCCCAATTCTTTCACTAATACTAGGTTTTTTTTTTTAATGTTTTATTTATTTCTAGGAGACAGAGAGACAGACAGCGTGAGCAGCGGAGGGTCAGAGAGAGAGGGAGTCATAGACTCTGAAACAGGCTCCAGGCTCTGAGCTGGGAGTCAGCACAGAGCCCGACGTGGGGCTCGAACCCACGAACCACGAGATCATGACCTAAATGAAAGTCGGACACTTAACCGATTAAGCCACCCAGGCGCCTCTAATACTAGTTTTTAAAATCTATTTTTGAAACTTTAATTGAAGTATACAATACATACAAAAAAGTTCAAAAATGTCAAGAGTACAGCTCTGGATTTTCACAAAGTGAGTACATGTATGATAACAACACAGAAATTAAGAAATAGAACTTTAATAGCAACAGGTTCACCGCAAGACTCTCTTTGACATGATTTCCAAACAAGAGTAACCAATACCATGTACATTTTAGCTCTACTTACTTTTGGCATTTACATTTATGGAATCATACAGTATATACTACTTTATAAATTGCTGTTTATTCAACATTATATGGGAGAACTCTCATTGCAATTATTATAGCTCATTACTCTCATTCCTATATAATATTCCATGTTACACTATAGCAATGTTTTTATTATTTTTGTGTTAAAATACACATAAAATTGACTATCTTAAACCATTTTTTAGGTGTATGGTTCAGTAGTATTAACTATATTCACACTATTGTGCAAGCATTACCATCATATACCTCCAGAACTCTTAATCTTACAAAATTGAAACCCTGCATCCATTAAACAATAGGTCCCTATGTTCTCCTCCCTCCAACTCCTTCAACTACCATTTTACTTTATGTCTCTATAAATTTGACTACTCAAGATACTGCATTTAAGTGAAATGATATAATATTTGTCTTTTTGTGATTGGTTTATTTCACATAGAATACTGTCCTCAGGGGGCATCTGGTCTGGCTCAGCCAGTTAAGCATCCGACTCTTGATTCAGCTCAGGCATGATCCTAGGGTCTTGGGATCGAGCCCCACGTCAGGCTCTGTGCTGAGCTTGCAACCTGCTTGGCATTCTCTCTCTCCCTTTCTCTCTGCTCCTCCCCTGCTTATACTTTTTCTCTTCTCTCTCAAAATAAACAAACATTAACAAAAATAATACTATCCTCAAGGTTCATCTATGTTGTAGTATATGTCAGAATTTCCTTCCTTTTTGAGGCTAAATAATATCCCATTATATTCACTTGTATTAGTTTTACCCTTCAAACATAAGCTTTTTGAGGGTAGAGGTCATGTTTTACACTTCTCTTTTATTCCCCATCTATCACATTGCTAGATGTGTATAGGTATTCAGTTATATTCTGATATATTGTAATGATAAGAAAGATGAATATTCAAACAAAATTCCATTTTGCTATGGTATATTTTTTAAATTACTTTTATATCAGATTTACTTAATCATATTTTACTAGATTAAATATTAAAACACCAAGCACATTCTATATGGGTAGTTAAGGGAAAATCTAAATTTTTAACATGCAATAATAAAATCTAAAATTTACATAGCTAAACATTGTTCCAAGTGTTTACAAATATTAACTCATGGGTACAAAAATCTACCTATATGGTAGGTTCTATTAGTCTGTGAATTTTACAAAAACTAAAGTACTAAGATATTAATGATGTGCCCAAAGGATAATCCCCTCACAAAGGGAGGGATAGACTATTATAATTTAATAACAATAACATAAAATGTATTTCTTCAACCTACTTCTGCAATACTTAACATGATCCTTACCAACATTTCTGGCGGAATAGTATTCTTATCCATCTTCCCAATATCATAGCTTTGGCTATCATCAAAAAAAGGAAAAAAAATATATTCATTTCAAATTATATTTATAAGATTATATATCACTAAGAAGACATGGTATAATTATACTTTATTCCAACTTTTCTATTTTGCACTACAACATATTATTAGCTAATTAATACAAGAATATCAATTATATAAATCAATACTTTCAAGCTGTAAAAAAACACAATTTCCTCAGGATGTATAGCCACTAAATCAACACCATATTATTGTTCTTTTCCATTTTATTTTTATATAGATGTCCTATATATATAGTATTTTGTTGCATTAAACTAGTTTACATGTGTACATAAGCTCTTACTCAATAAGCACAATTTAAATTCTAAGAAATACAAATATATTTTTAAAATGAAACAAAATACAGGAGTTTTCACAGAAACAAATGTTTTAGCAATATTTATTAAGCTTCACAACACCCTCGTGAGGCACTATTAGTTCCATTTTGCAGCTGAATGAACCAATTTATCAGTGAAGTGATTTCTAATATATCCTAGATTGGTACTGAAAATTAGAGTGAAGGGCTGGGAAGTAGTGAAATATGATTTCCAGTCTATGCTTTAATTAGGAAACCATATTATCTATGGGACATTCTGATAACCACAAAAAATATATTAATATGAGCCTCACGGTTTTAAAACCTAAAACTTAAAAAGCAAAACAGAGATTATTCACCATAAAATTGGTATTCCAAGGAAAGATGTCAGAAAAATTTTCGTGAGCTGAACCAAATTGAAGACATTACTTTGAAATATTCCTTCTAAAAAAACTCTAAAAGATTCAGAATTACCAAACTGAGTTTTCAGATCACTAACAAGAATACAACATGAGCCTAGTTATTCTAAGCTCTATCTCATAGAGGTCTCCTTTGGTATATTAAACCTACTTCCTGTTTTTAAAATAACCAAGGGATACAGGAGTGCTGATGCATAGGGGCACATGTACCCCAATGTTCATTGCAGCACTCTCAACAATAGCCAAAACATGGAAAGAGNCACTGTTGGTGGGAATGTAAGCTGGTACAGCCCTTCTGGAAAACAGTGTGGAGGTTCCTCAAAAAATTAACAATAGAACTCCCCTATGACCCAGCAATAGCACTGCTAGGAATTTAACCAAGGGATATAGGAATAGTGATGCATAGGAGCACATGTACCCCAATGTTCATAGCAGCACTCTCAACAATAGCCAAAACATGGAAAGAGTCTAAATGTCCATCAACTGATGAATAGATCAAGAAGATGTGGTTTATCTATACAATGGAATACTACATGGCAATGAGAGAGAATGAAATCTGGCCATGTGTAGCAACATGGATGGACCTTGAGGGTGTTATGCTGAGCAAAATAAGTTAGACAGAGAAGGACAGATACCATATGTTTGCACATATAGGAGGGGAGAGGAAGGGAGGCAAACCATGAGAGACTCCTGAATGCTGAGAACAAACTGAGGGCTGATGGGGTTGGGGGAGAGGGAAAGGGGGGTGATGGGCACGGAGGAGGGCACTTGTTGGGATGAACACTGGGTGTTATATGGAAACCAACTTGACAACAAACTATTTTAAAATAAATAAATAAATAAAATAAAATAAAAACAGTAAAAGTAAAAAAAATAATAATAACCAATGAGGATAAAACTTCTGCAATGGTGGTACAAGGAGCTCTTTGGACCCTCTCCCTAGTGAAACAACCATTTGCCTAGAAAAATCATTAAAACAAACAACCAGTTAAAGTCTCTGGAAATCTTCCGAAGGGCATATGGCAAATGGAAAAATATTTCTGTAAAAACAAAACAACAACAACAAAACAACAACTAAATCTCAGTAAGAACAGTGAGAGTCTGTGGCATTTAAGTCACAATCTGCTCCTATCCACACCAGCTCCCTGTGATGAAAACTACTCCCTTTCCCTACAGCTCCTAGACTCCTAGGCTATGGTTTCACCTAGGATGGGCAGACTGCCAGCCTGTCTTATCCTCTCCGGACCTGTGCTGTGGAGGTACTATTCTGGGCAGGCACAGTTAGAGGACAGGGTCTTCCTTTCCCCACCCAGTTTTCACTCTTAGGGTAAGGCCTCTTTCCCTAGGGGTGACAGGTCCCAGTGGACCCCGAACACCTTCAACCAGACTGACTCATTACGCAGAGGTTCCATGACAGGAGGGCATGCTAAGAAGATCAAAGGTTACAAATCTCCCCAACATCCACTCTTATACCAGAAAGAGCAAACCATGCTCCAACCACCAACTCCAGTAGTGTGGCATACACTCCAGGGGGAGGAATAGGCAATAAAGAAAAGGAGCTCACCATCTATGCCTGGGAGGACTGACTTATTTGGAATGGACAAAAAGTTCTTGCCTGAGGGCACTGTCAAAACAAAGGAAATCTTGGTGGTGAGCAATTTAGGAGGGGGTTGGTAGCTCCGTGATAAGAGTAGCAACAAGTAACATAGCAGACTAGCAAGAATTTTAACAGAGAGAACCAGGAAAGGGAACAGCCAAGAAGAATAATATGGGAGGTCACACTCATCCCTGGGGATACAGAAGGCCATGCATATGCTCTAGCTGAACCCCCTCAAGAGCTATCAGAAGGATATGTGAGGCAGACTAGAAAGCATTCCTCAAGGCACACAGAGATACATCAACAAAGAGCCCTAAGCCTGGGGCGCCTGGGTGGCTCAGTCACTTAAACATCCGACTCTTGATCTCAGCTCAGGTCTTGATCTCAGGATCGACATACAAGCCTTGCACTGGGCCCCACACTGGGAATGGAGCCCACTTAAAAAAAACAGAACAACCCTGAGCCTGGGTGGCTCAAGTGGCTTAAGTAGAACCTCTTACCAAACACTGAAAATTTAACTACTCTTATCCAAGGTAAGGAAGCCAAGCTTAAAATTCAAATCACACTTCCAGTTTTCGGTTTCACATGTAAGGAACTTGGAAGTCACTACTTCATCCTAACAACAGGTAAAAAGCTGTAAAGACTAAAAAATCAATAACTCTTCTTGGATCCCTAAGAGAGGAGAGGACAAAGAGCAAACCACTGGCCCCCACAATGGAGAGTTGGACAGGCAAATACAAGGAACTGTGGCTTACCACAGGAGGGACTCACCAGTGGAAACTGCTAAGGGAACAGAGCTGAGGCAGGAAATTGTGAACTATAATTGACAGATTGCTGGAGGCTCATTGTGAATAAGTCTGAGAATTTAAAACTCTAGGAAAACATAGTCTTAGGGGGGATACCCACAATATGGTCAGATTTACCTCCAGGAGCTCAAGAGGCCCCTAGTAAATATCAGAGAAAATCCTCTTGGGCTCTGTCAGAAATTGATGATAAGGAAACAATCTGTTCTTAACAAGGCCTGCCTTCAAGGGAAACTAGTTAACTACTGTCTAACCTCCTGGGGTATTATCAGAGCCTACCTAACCTGGTGAAGAGAAATACTCAACCCTAGACTACTCTAGCCATGCTATACCATCTAAGAGTGAAAAAAAAAAACTAGTAAACACTTGTGAAGTTCACAATTCAGAGGCATACACTCACCAAAAGACTAAGAAGTAAAACAGGACTACAGAACTCTTACCCTCCCCCAACACCTAACCACCACATTAATAAAGACCTATTTACAGCAGTTCCTTTTACCCAGTACAACATGTCAAGCTATTAAGAAAAATTACAAGGAATACCAAAAGGCAAAAAGAAACACAATTTGAACAGACAGACCAAGCACTGGAACCAGATATGGCAAGGATATTAGAATCATCAGTCCAGAAATTAAAATAAGACAGATAGGCAATGTAAGCATTGAGATGGAGATTCTAAAAAAGAACCAAAAAGAAATGCTAGAACTAGAAAAGACATGAAAATGACATGAAGAATATATTTGATGGGCTTTTTAATATACTGGATATGGCTGAGGAAAAAAATCTATGAGTATTCTTGAAAACAGAAAAGCAAAGAGAAGACTGAAAAAAAAACCCAGAATAGAATATCCAAAGACTATGGTACACCTACAAAAGATATAATGTCAGTATAATGGGAATACAAAAAGGAGCCAAAAGAGAGAAAGAAACAGAAGTATTTTGAAACAATAGTGAATGAGAATTTCCCTAAATTAATGTCTGATATCAAATGACAGATCCCAGAATCTCAGAGAACACTAAGCAGTATAAATACAAAAAAAAAAAATCACCCTAGGCATATCATTTTCAAATTACAGAATATCAAAGATAAAGAAAAAATCCTTAAACAAGCTAGAGGAAAAAAATACCTTATCCATAAAAGTACAAAAATCATAATTACAAGAGAATGCAGTGAAATATTAAAGTGTTGAGAGAAAAATACCACCAACCTATAATTCTGAGCCCTAAGAAAATATCATTCAAAACTAAAGGAAAAATAAAGACTTTCTCAGATAAACAAAAACTGAGGGAATTTATTGCTGGTAGACTGGCCTTACAAGGAATGTTAACTGAAGTTCTTTAGAAAGAAGGGAAATGATATAGGTCAGAAACTCAGATCTACATAAAATAAGGAAGAGCATCAAAGAAGGAATAAGTAAAAGTAAAATAAAAACTTTCATCTTTCTAACTCTTAATTTTTCTAACAAAACAATTTGAAATAATTGCAACAATATATTCAATTATGTATACTTGTTTATAGATTTTATATAAAATAAAGTAAAGCTTAGAATAAAGTAAAATAAATGACAGCAATGATACAAATGGATGGGAAGGGGGAATTCTGAAGAACTCTTACAAATTACTGACACTACCCATGAAGTGGTATAGTGTTACCTGAAAGTGGACTTGGATTAATTGTAAATGTATATTGCAAACTCTGGGAAAGCCACTAAAAAAGTGAAAATAAAAAGAAATGCGGCACCTGACTAGCTCAGTCAGTGGAGCATGCTACTCTTGATCTCAGAGTTGTGAGTTTGAGCCCAACCTGGGTATAGACATTACTTAAAACTAAAATCTTAAAAAAAAGTAGTATAACTTATATGCTAAAGAGAGAAAAATGGAATCATATAAAACACTCAACTAAAACTACAAACTACAGGGGCGCCTGGGTGGCTTAGTCGGTTAAGCGTCCGACTTTCGCTTAGGTCATGATCTCACGGTTCGTGGGTTCAAGCCCCGCGTCGGGCTCTGTGCTGACTGCCAGCTCAGAGCCTGGAGCCTATTTCAGAGTCTGTGTCTCCCTGTCTCTGGCCCTCCCCTGCTCACGCTGTCTCTCTCTCTCTCTCTCTCTCTCCTAGAAATAAATAAAAACATTAAAAAAATTAAAAAAAAATGAAAAATAAAACTACAAACTACAGTAGAAAAAAAAACACAAGGGCAACAAATAGAAAACAGTAATGAATATGGTAGATATTAATCCAACAATACCATCACCACTTTGAATTTCAATGGTCTAAATACGCCAATTAAAAGACAGGGACTGTCAAAGTGGATCAAAAAATATACCCCAACTATATGTTGTCTACAAGAAAAACACTTTAAATATAAAGACAGATAAAGATTAAAAGTAAACAAAGAAGAGATATACCATGCTAACACTATCCAAAGAAAGCAGGAGTAGGTATATTAATTTCAGTCAGCAAAATTCAAAGTAAGGGAAAATATTAGGGATAAGGAAGGGCATAACAATGATAAATGGGTCAAAACTCCAAGAAGACATACAATTCTTAATGTGTATAATCCTAACAGAGCATCAAACTGTGTGAGGCAAAAACTGATTAGAACAGCCAAGAAAAGCAGATGAACTTATCATTGTCGGGTATTTCAACACCACTCTCTCAGAAATAGAGCAGGCAAAAAAAAAAAAAAAAAAAAGACCAGTAAGAACATAGTTGAACTCAACAACATCATCAATCAATTGGATATAACTGACATCTATAGACTACTAACTATATTCAATGACAGCAAAATACATATTCTTATCAAACTCATATGGAACATTTACCAAGATAAACCACATTGAGGGCCATAAAACACACTAACAAATTTATAAGTATTGAAATTATATAATGTCTGCTCTCAGACCACAATGGAATTAAACTAGAAGTAAATAATGGAAAGATAACTGAAAAATCCCCGAATATTTGGAGATTAAACAATACCCCTCTAAATAACACATGGGTCAAAGGAGAAATTTCAAAATAAGTTTAAAAATATTTTATCCTGAATTAAAATAAATACACTACTTATCAAAATGTGTGAGATGCAGCAAAAGCAGTGCTTAGAGAAAAATTTATATCACTGAAAATATAGATTAGAAAAGATCTAAAATCAATAATCTAAGTTTCCACCTTAAGTAACTATAAAAAGACAAGCAAATTAAATCCCAAGAAATCAGAAGGGAAAAACTGAGAAGAATTAGAGCAGAAATCATAAAACTGAGAACAAGAAATCAATAGAGATCATAAAATTGAAAACAAGAAATAAATAGAGCTCAATAGAGTAAAATCTATTAAATCAAAAGCTAGTATCTGAGATAATCAGTAAAACTGATAAGTCTTTAGCCAGGCTCACTAAGAAAAAAAGAGAGTATACAAACTATTAATACTAGAAATGAGAGGCACCTGGCTGGCTCAGTGGTAGAGCTTGTGACTCTTGATCGTGGGGTTGTGAGTGTGAGCCTGATGTTGGGTGGAGATTACTTTTAAAAAATCGTAAAAAAAAAAAAAAAGAAAAAGAAAAAGAAAAAGGGAATATCACTACAGATACCATGAGAATTTTAAGGGCAATAAAGGAATACTATAAATAACTCTATGCCCACAAATTTGATAACCTAGATTAAATGGACCAATTACCTGAAAGATACAAGCAGGGGCACCTGGGTGACTTCAGTCAGTTAAACATCTGACTTCGGCTCAGGTCATGATCTTACAGTTTGTGGGTTCCAGCCCCATATCAGGCTCTGCGCTGACAGTGCAGAGCCTGCCTCGATTCTCTTTCTCTCCCTCTCTCTCTGTCCCCCCCCCCCCCCGACTTGTACTGTCTCTCTCTCTCTCAAAATAAATAAACTTTAAAAATGTTTGGGAAAAAGAAAGAAACAAGCAGCCAAAACTCACACAAAAACAAACACTCTAAATAGGTCCTTATCTATCAAAGAAACCGAATCAAAAATTAACAATATTCCAAAACGGAAAGCACCAAGCTCGGTGCTCACTGGTAAATTCTACTAAACATTTAAGGCAGAAATTATGCCAATTCTCCACAATATCTTTATGATAGAAGCAGACGGAATATGGCCTCCCTAAGTCATTCTATGAAGCCAGCATTACCCCAATACCCAAACCAATCAGACATTATAGGAAAACTATGAACCAATACATGTCATGAACATAGATATAAAAATCCTCAATAAAATATTAGCAAATCAAATACAAAAAATAATTTTGAAAAATTATACACAACAACAAAGTGAAATTTATCTCAGGTATGCAAGGCTGGCTCAACATTCTAAAGTTTCTACGAAGTGGCAAAAGATGAGAATAAACAATACAATACTGCAGGACAGGACTGCCACTACACAATTTTAAGGCTTATTATAAAGTTACAGCAATCAAGATAGTGCATTATTACAGTAATCAAGGAACTGGCTAAAGAAAATACAAATGGATTAGTAGAACAGAATAGAGAGCCCCCATAAATACCTTAAACTGATCTCTGGCAAAGGAGCAAAGGCAATAAAATGGATCAAAGATAGTTTCTTCCAACAAATGATGGAACAAATGAACCTCAACATGCTCCTCCGCCTCCAAAAAAAAAAGAAATTGGACACAGACCTTACACCTCTCACAAAAATTAACTCAAAAAGGATCACACACCTAAATGTAAAGTGCAATGCTATAAAACTTCTAGAATATAGGATAAAACCTAAATGATGATCTTGAGTATTATGATGTCTTTTTAGATACAATACCAAGGAAACAATCTATGAAATAAATGACTGATAAGCTAGGTTTCATTAAAATTAAAAACTTCTGGGGTGTCTGACTGGCTCAGTCATTAGAGCATACAACTCTTGATCTTGGGGTTGTAAGTTCAAGCTCCAAGTTGGGTACAGAGATTACTTAAAAATACAATCTAAATAAATAAATAAATGATAAACACTGCTTTGTGAAAGACAGTATCAAGAGAATTAAAGGACAAGCCACAGATTCTGAGAAAATATTTGCAAAAGACATACCTAATAAAGGACTGATATCTAAAATACACCAAAAAACACTCTCAAAACTCAACAATAAAAAGAAAGAAAAAAAATGAACAACTCAATTAAAACATGGTCCAAAGTTCCTAACAAATACCTCACCAAAAAAGAGAGAGATGGCAGGGGCGCTTGGGTGGCTCAGTCAGTTTAGTGTCCGACTTCGGCTCAGGTCATGATCTCATGGTTTGTGGATTTGAGCCCCGCGTTGGTCTCTGTGTTGACAGCTAGCTCAGAGCCTGGAGCCTGCTTCATATTCTGTGTCTCCCTCTCTCTCTGACCCTCCCCTTCTCACGCTATCTCTCTCTCTCTCTCTCTCAAAAATAAATAAAATATTGGGGCGCCTGGGTGGCTCAGTCGGTAAAGTGTCCAACTTCAGCTCAGGTCATCATCTCAAGGTTCGTGGATTCAAGCCCCACATTGGGCTCTGTGCTGACAGCTAGCTCAGAGCCTGGAGCCTGCTTCAGATTCTGTGTCTCCCTCTCTCTCTGACCCTCCCCTGCTCATACTGTCTCCCTTTCTCTCTCTCTCTCAGAAATAAATAAAAACATTAAAAAAATAAATAAATAAAACAATTAAAATTTTTTTTAAAACGAAATAGAGATGGCAAATAAGCCTATGAAAAGATGTTCCACATCATATGTCATGAGGAAAATGTAAATTAAAACCATAATAAAATAAATAACAATACACACCTATCAAAATAGCCAAAGTCTAAAACACTGACAAGCACCTAATGCTGGTGAGAATGTGGAGTAACAGAGCTCTCATACATTGCTGGTGGGAATACAAAATTATACAGCCACTGTAAGAGAATTTGGTGGTTCCTTATAAAACTAAATATATTCTTACCATGACCCAGCAATCACACTCCTTGTAAGCTCCACAAAAAACATGGTCACACAAAAATCTGTATGTGGATGTTTATAGTGGCTTTATTCATAACTGACAAAATTAGGAAGCAACCAAGATGTCCTTCAGTAGGGAAATGGACAAATAAACTGTGGTACATCCAGCCAATGGAATATTATACTGCACTAAAAATAAATGAGCTATTGACACAAGAAACCACATGGAAGAAACATAAAACACTATTATGAAGTGAAAAAAGGACAATATGACAGGATATATACTATATGATTCCAACATTCCAGAGAAGGCAAAACAATTGTTTGTTTGTTTGTTTTTTGCCAAAAAGGTCAGTGGTTGATAGAGTTTAGGGAAAAGGGAGGGATTGACAGGCAGAACACAGAGGATTTTTAGGGCAGTGAAACTATTCTGTATGATACTAAAATGTTGTAATGGTGGACATATGTCTTTATACATTTGTTTAAACCTGTAAAATATACAACAGCAAAAGTGAACCCTGAGGCAAACTATAGAGTTGGGGGATTACAATGTGTCAATGTAGGTTCATCCTTAGTAAAAAAAAAAAAAAAAGTGCCATTCTGGTAAGTAATACTGATTAGAATGAGTCTATGAATGTGCAAGATCAAGGAGCACGTGGAAAATCTCTGTACCTTCCTCTCAATTGTGTTGCAAATCTAAAACATGTCTTTTTTCAAAATTCAAATTGCACTCATATTTGAGGGTCTGGGAGATTGTGCACATGCCCAAGACTGCCCTCTCAGACATGATCAGAAAAATAACCTAATAGCTCTTAGCCCCTGGCAAAATGCACAGCAAAATAATAAACTCACTGAACTATGAAAACAACCTCTAAGTCAAATACACTTTCCAACAGGAAAGAGTGAATATCTAACTGGCTAAGTGGCCTTAAATACAATCTTTGACCAATAAGTAGCTTATGGGGATGCAGAGGTGAAGCCTAGAAAGCCATAGGAAGACAAAAACAAGGGGAAAAACTCTGAGCAGGAACAGTAGAGATCACATATTGTGAGAAAAAAAAAAACAGAATTAGTCCAAATGACCAATTAAACAAATGACCAAACAATAAAAAGAACAATAAGTTCCAGAAAGGGGGGAAATTGGTATCCAGACATGCTACAAGATATTATCCAAAATATCTAGTTTTCAACAAAATATTAACAATACATGCAATAAAATAGTAAAGTGTGACTTACACAGAGGATAAAGAGAAGGCAACAGAAACTGACTTTGAGAGGTCCCAGATGTTGCACTTCAATACTTCAAAGTAGCCATTATAAACATACAGTTCATTATGGGCATCTGTGTGGCTCAGTCAGTTATGCGTCTGACTTCAGCTCAGGTCATGATCTCATGGTTCATGAGGTCGAGCCCTGCATTGGGCTCTGTGCTGACAGATCAGAGCGTGAAGCCTGCTTCAGATTCTCTGTCTCCCTCTTTCTGTCCCTCCTCTACTCAAGTTCTCTCAAAATCAATAAACATTAAAAGAATTTAGGGAGCCAACCAGAGGCTCAGGCGAGGGCCGCGGCGGGGCGGCAGGTCTGGTTGGGCTGGCACCTGACACCAGGGTGGGCGGGAGTCTGGCTGGATGGAGGCAGACAGAGCGGGGAGCTGGTGGAGAGGTGGGCAGGTGAGAGCGGGGAGGGTTGCGAGGAGACACGTAGCGAGGAGGGAGGGCGCTGAGGCGGCTCGTGAGGGGACCGGGATGGGGGAAGTCTGATGCAGTCACCAGTGGCAGTCCACGAACTTTTTTGAACCCCGAAATAATGTTTTCACTCTGAAAACTGCAAATCGAAATTAATACGTCTACCACAATAAGTAATCTCTTAACTGGTACATAAGCCATAGATAATGAATTATAGTTGATGTAGGATGTGGGTTCAGTTGATATATTGTATATAATTTGGAATGGGGTGATCAGGTCTGAGTGCTTAGGACCCTCGGAGGTCCTGAAATGGCCTTGGACCGAGAAGGGTTTGGGATGGAGGCGAGGAGGTAGTGTCAGAGCTGGCTTGCCTTTCTAGGGATACCAAGCCCAAGGCCTTGGCCCCTGGGAGTACAAAAAAAAGAAAAAAATAAAAATAAAAAATAAAAGAATTTAAATATAAGAATATAACAATTAAATGATCGAAATTATAAAAAAGAACGGAGTAGAAATTCTGAAGTTGAAAAGTACAAGAACCGAAATGAAAAATGCACTAGAAAGCCTCGATAGTAGATTTGAGCAGGCAAAAATATATATAAACTTGAGGAGAGACTGATAGTGATTATACAAATCTGAAGAAAAACAGGGAAAGAGTGGGAAAAAAAGAAGAGCTTCAAAGATGTGTCAGACATCGTTCAGCATTAAACAACATATGCAAAGAGTACCAGAAGGAGAAAAGCAAGAGAAAGGAATAGAAAATATATTCAAAGAAATAACGGTTAAAAACTTCCCAAATTTGATGGAAAACAATAATCCACACATCCAAGAATTTTAATGGATTCCAAGTAGGATCACACATACACAAACAAATCCATGCCCAGATACATCATGGTCCAGTTACTGAAAGTCAAAGATAAAGAGAAAATCTTGAAAGCGTTAGAGAAAAATGACTAGTCATTTAAAAGGAAATAACAGGAATAAAAGCTGGCTCCTTATCACAAATAATCAGTGCCAGAAAGCCCAGATGACGCATTCAAAATGCTTAAAGAGAAAAAACTGTCAACTAAGAATCTTGTATCTAAAGACATTATTTTTCAAAAGAAGACTAACTACATTCCCAGGTAAACAAAAACTGAATTTCCTGCTAGCTGGTCTGACTTAAAGAAATACAAAAGGACATTCTTCAGGCTGAAAGCAAATGACCCAAGACAATAATGTGAATTCATATGAAAAAAAATGTGTTAGTAATTATTTGAATAATTATAAAAGATAATATGATTACTTATTTCTTATTTCCTTCCTTATTTAAAAAGCAACTACATAAATATCTATAAAATTTTATTATTGGGGCATTATGTATTTAACATATTTTACTATGAGAACACAAATAAATGAGTGGGAATAAATATAATTAGAGTAAGGAAATACGACCAAATGTTAACCTAAATCTACAGGAATAAATGAAGAAAACCAAAACTGATGAGAAGGCTAATATACAAAGATTCTATAAAAATATTTATGTCCTCCTTTTTTCTCTAGTCTCCTTTAAAATATATGATTAGGGACGCCTAGGTGGCTCAGTCAGTTAAACGTCCAACTTCAGCTCAGGTCATGATCTCACAGTTCATGGGTTCGAGCCCCGCATCGGGCTCTGTACTGACAGCTAGATCAGAGCCTGGAGACTGCTTCACATTCTGTATCTCCCTCTCTCTCTGACCCTTCCCTGTTCATGCTGTCGCTGTCTGTCTGTCTCTCTCTCTCTCTCTCTCAGAAATAAAAACATTTAAAAAATTTATAAAAAATTAAAAAAATAAAATATATAAGATTATATGAAGCAATAATTGTAACCATGTATTGTTAAGTGTTTAAACATATGTAGGGAGAGGCGAGGGGAAGGGAGCTGATGGGCATGGGGGAGGGCACTTGTTGAGATGAGCACAGGGTGTTATATGTAAACCAACTTGACAATAAACTATTTAAGAAAAAAATAAAAAAATAAAAATGAATAAACATATGTAGACACAACATGTATGATTAGCATAGCAAAAAAGAGAAAAGGGAACCAAGTTAATATAGAAGTAAAACTTCTATAATTAATAAAAGTTAATATAAATCTGAAGTAGCTTCTAATAAATTAAGATGTATAATTGTAAGCCCAAGAACAACCATAAAGAAAATAAACACGTAATTTTAAAAATTAAACAATTTAAATGGTATACTATAAAACATCCATTTACAAGACCAAGTTAATTCCACTCCTAGGTATATACACAAAAGAAGTGAAAGCAGAGACTCAAGCAGATACATATATACCCATGTTTATAGTATTATTATTCACAATAACAAAAAAGATGGAAATAATCCAAGTTGTCATCACCTGGTGAATGGATAAACAAATTGTGGTAAATCCATTAAATGGAGTATTATTCACCCATAAAAAACCACTGATACGTGCTACATGGATGAACACTGAAAACATTATTCTAGTAAGCCAAACACAAAATGACAAATAATATATGACTTTACTCATGAGGAACCTAAAATATACCAAGACATAGAGATAGAAAATAGAATACAGGTTACTAGGGGTGGGAGGAATGGGGAGTTACTGTTTAATGGGTACGGAATTTGTTTAGGATTATGAAACCATTCCAGAAACAGACAGTGGTAATGGTTATACAACACTGTGAGTGTACTTAATGCCACTGAATTGTATACTTAAAGATGATTAAAACGGTAGTAAACTTTATGTTATGTATATGTTACCACAATAAAATAAATTATTGGTAAAAAAAAAAAAAAAGAGGGAATGAAGTTCTCATACATGCTACAACATGGATAAACTTTGAAAATATTCTCCTATGTGGCGTCTAGGTAGCTCAGTTGGTTAAGAATCTGACTCTTGATTTCACCTCAGGTCATGATCTCACAGTTCCTGAGTTCAAGCCCCACTTTGGGCTCTCTGCTGTCAGGTCTGAACCTACTTCAGGTCCTCTCTCTCCTCTCACTGCCCCTTGCCCCTCTCAAAAATGAACATTTAAAAAAGAAAATACTCTCCTAAGTGAAATAGGACACAAGAAGACAAATACATAAAGTAGATTAAAGAAAACTAGGGACTGGGGAAGGGGGAAGGAGGAAGGTGGAGCTAATGTTCAAAAGCTAGAGTTTCTGCTTAGGGTGATGAAAAAATTTCTTGAAATAGATTATAATAATGGTTGTACAATACCAGGAATGTAATTAATGTCAAATGTTGTATAATTAAAATAGCAAATATTATGTTATATATATTCATTACCACAATAAAAATAAATTCATTAATTCTCAAAAGATATTCACTTAGGAGAATAAAAAGTAAAGGAGGAAAAAAGTATTTGAAATAGGTAGTCATGAGACATGCAGAAAACAAAAAGAAAGATATCGGATATAAATCCAACAATAATGTCAACATTAGAAAGATGAATGGATTAAACAATAAAATCAAATGGCAGAGATTTCAGACTGAATTTCTTAAAAATATACAACTATATGCTGTTGACAAGAAACACACTTTAGATTAAAATACACAAAGAAGTTGAAAGTAAGGGATGGAAAAAGATATACCATGTTAAACAGTAAGAGCTGTTAAGAGCACTAACTAGAGTGGCTACACCAATATTAGACAAAATGGACTTTAAGACAAAAATAATGTTACCAGCGATAGAGGGATATTTTATAATGATAAAAGAGCTAATCTATCAGGATGATAGAACAATTATAAACATATATAAGCCTAACGACAAAGCCCCCAAAATACACAAAGCAAAAGTTAACGAAACTGAATCAAGAGCTACATAATTCAACAATGACAGGTGAGGACATCAATACCCCACTTTCAATAACAGAAGTAGGAAGAACATCAAAAAGGATAGAGAAGACTTGAACAACACTATATACCTACTAACATAACAGACTCCAGCTTCTTCTCAAGTGCACACAGAACATTCTCCAGAATAAAACATATTAAAAAGCCTCAGTAGATTTAACAGAATTGAAGTCACAGGAAGGATGTTATCCACCTAAGTGAAATTAAATTAGAAATCAAATAGATATGTGGAAATTAAACACACTCCTAAATAATCAATTAGTCACAAGAGAAATTAGAATAAATTCCCAATATAAAAGAGAAATTAGAAAACATCTTGAGCTGAGTGAAAAGGAAAACACAACATACCAAAACTTATAGGATGGAAAGCAATGGTTAGGAGAAATTTTATACCTATAAGTAATACTGAAAGAGAAGTTAAGATCTCAATTTTCCATATTAAGAAAATGGAAAAGAAAGAGCAAACTAAATCTAAAGCAAGCACAGAGAGGGAAAGTCATAAAGATTACAAGAGAAATTAAATGAAATAACCGGAAAACAATAGAAAAACAACAAAACCAAAAGTTGACGGTTTGAAAAGATCCAACAAATTGACAAACTTTTAGCTAGACTGACCAAGAAAAGAAGAGAGAAGACCCAAATTAGTCAAAATCAGGAATCAAAGACAGAACATCTGACCTCTGGAGAAAGACTATTCCTAAAAGACTGGAGATCTAGTGTCCCAACTAGATGCCCCTGTATAAATATCTCTAAGTATACATTTCCCTATCGACACAAGATGAAATTGATCAATACCAGTCATTTTCAAACTGGAAGCAAGCTAATCATTTTTTTCAAACAAAATCTTACAGGGGCGCCTGGGTGGCTTAGTCAGTTAAACGTCCGACTTTCGCTTAGGTCATGATCTCGCGGTTCGTGGGTTCGAGCCCTGCGTCGGCCTCTGTGCTGACAGCCAGCTCAGAGCTTGGAGCCTGTTTCAGTCTGTGACTCCCTCTCTCTCTGACCCTCCCCGGCTCACACTGTCTCTCTCTCTCTCTCCTAGAAATAAAAAAAATCTTACAAAGATATACTACTTTAAAAAATGACTGTCTAACTTCTCTGAATCAAGATGAGTATCTCAGAAATTGTGGCTTAAGTCTCAGTTTCCTTTTAAAGGGGATTCTGGGGGCGCCTGGGTGGCTCAGTCGGTTAGGCATCTGACTTCAGCTCAGGTCATGATTTCACAGTTTGTGGGTTCAAGCCCCGTGTCAGGCTCTGTGCGGATCACCAGCTCAGAGCCTGGAGTCTGTTTCAGATTCTCTATCTCCCTCTCTCTCTAACCCTCCCCTGCTAATGCTGTCTCTCTCGCTCTCTCTCTCAGAAATAAATAAAACATTTTTTTAAAAAAGTTTAAAGGATATTCTGAAGCTGTTCTGGAGGAACCGGAAATCACCACAGAATATAGTTCCTAAATTACTCAACTAGATGATCTATAAAGATTCTTACAGCTCTAAAGTGTTATCTTTAGTAAATTATCCTCTTGTTAAAATTGCTGTTATACAGGGGCGCCTGGGTGGCTCAGTCAGTTAAGCGTCCGACTTCGGCTCAGGTCATGATCTCACTGTTCGTGGGTTCGAGCCCCGCGCAGGGCTCTGTGCTGACAGCCAGCTCAGAGCCTGGAGCCAGTTTCAGATTCTGTATCTCCCTCTCTCTTTGACCCTCCCCTGCTCACGCTGTCTCTCTCTCTCTCTCTCAGAAATAAATTTAAAAAAAAAAAAAAAGAATTGGCCATACGGTCAATTATCAAAAAAAAAAGTTGCTATTATACAATTCACTCTATTTCCACAAGATGGTGCTAATACATTCCAGTTATCATTAAAATAGGTCTTGTATATGATCATTTGTAGTTAATAATTTTATGATAGTCTATAATTATATAATACCCTCAACTTTCCAAAGTCCTATTATGTCACCTATGTCATCCTCATTACAAGCCTGTGACACAGATAATATTGTACTCATTTTTCAGATAAGGACATTGCAAGCACATTGTTAGATGAGTGACACAAGGTCACACAATTGATTAGTAACAGATGTTCTACTGCTAGCTCTAGCTCTGTGATCGTTCCTTAGATCATATTGCTTGATCATACTGCTGGGACACCTGGGTGGGTCAGTGGTTAAGCATCCTTACTTCAGCTCAGGTCATGATCTCATGGCTTGTGAGTTCAAGCCCAGCATCAGGCTCTGTGCTGACAACTTGGAGCCTGGAGCCTGCTTCAGATTCTGTCTCCCTTTCTCTTTCCTCTCCCGCTCACACTTGCTCACCCCTGCTCTCTCTCAAGTATAAATAAGCATTATTTTTTTTTAAATACTAAATACTATCTAATTCTCAAGATTTTGGGCTGAGAGCTAAAGGAGAATAAAGGGATAAATATTAAGTAGCATTAAAACTGATACAGGGGCCTGGATGGCTCAGTCAGTTGGGTGGCTGACTCAATTTTAACTGAGGTCATGGTCTTGTGGTTTATGGGTTCGAGCCCCACATTGGGGTCTGCACTGACAGTGTGAAGTCTGCTTGGGATTCTTTGTCTCTCTCTCATTCTCTCTTAAAAAAGTAAATAAACTTTAAAAAACTGATACAAATTTTCCTTGAAAAATTTTTATATTGAATCACTAATAAATATATATTGAATCACTTATATTGAATCACTAATATTTGTGCATAAAATACACTTCTATTTCCTTTGGTCTTTCCTTATTAGGAGACCTCTGGTGGGATATGTAGCTGGCACAGTCAGAAGAGCATGAGATACGAGATCTTGGGGTTGCAGGTTCAAGTCCCATGTTGTGTGTAGAGATTACTTAAAAATATAAAGTCTTTAAAAAAAAAAAAAAACAGAAGACCTCTGGTGATATATATTCCTATATAACCACAGTAAAGGCTAAGCACTGATAAATAAAAATATCTCATACCTTCCTTATTGTAAACATATTAGCTATTTTTAAGCCCAAAATGGAAATTACTAACCTAGTTCACTACCTCTAAGCATTATGAATTTAGAAAACAGTAGTATAATTTTTGTTAAATTCTCCTCTTTTGATTCCATGAGAGATGCAAGAAGTTTTACAGAAGCAGGAAAAAGACACACTTCACTTTGGGACACAATGTTCAGAGTAAAAACTATTCATAACTAATAGGAAGCAACTCAAATTAGCTACCTATTGAGACAGGTTTTAGATTAGCTTTAGAGAAATTAGAAGTGGTGTTAGAAGAAGAGCTCAAAAATTACTCCTCCTCTAACATACTGTCAACCCAATCCAAAAAAATCTATCAACACTAAGTCTACGTTGTGGGGCTTTTTAAAGAAAATATAAACTATATGGGTGCCTGGGTAGTTCAGTTGGTTAAGCATCTGACTCTTGGTTTTAGCTCAGGTCATGATCTCCCAGTTCGTGGGTTCAAGTCCCACGTCATGCTCTGCACTGACAGCCAAGGAGCCTACTTGTATTTCTCTCTCTGCCCTTCCACCCTCTCAAAATAAATAAACATTAAAAAATATATATATAAACTTTAATCATGGTCTCAGAAGAATGCTGAAGAGGGGTGTCTGGGTGGCTCAGTCAGTTGAGTGCCTGACTTTGGCTCAGGTCATGATCTCACGGTTCATATTCGAGTCCTGTGTCGGGCTCTGTGCTGACAGCTCAGAGCCTGGTGCCTGCTTCAGATTCTGTGTCTCCCTCTCTCTCTCTCTGCCCCTCCCCCACCCGTGCTCTATCTGTCTGTCTCTCAAGAATGAATAAATGTTGGGGCGCCTGGGTGGCTCAATCGGTTAAGCGTCCAACTTCGGCTCAGGTCGTGATCTCAACAGTTCATGGGTTTGAGCCCCACGTCAGGCTCTGTGCTGACAGCCAGCTCAGAGCCTAGAGCCTGTTTCAGATTCTGTGTCTCCCTCTCTCTCTGACCCTCCCCTGCTCGTGCTGTCTCTCTCTCTGTCAGAAATAAATAAAACATTTTTTAAAAATTTTATAAAAAAAAAAGAATGAACAAACATTAATTTTTTTTAAATGTTTTATTTATTTCTAGGAGAGAGAGAGAGAGAGACAGCGTGAGCAGGGGAGGGTCAGAGAGAGAGGGAGTCACAGACTGAAACAGGCTCCAGGCTCTGAGCCGGCAGTCAGCACAGAGCCCGACGTGGGGCTCGAACCCACGAACCGCGAGATCATGACCTAAGCGAAAGTTGGACGCTTAACCGACTAAGCCACCCAGGCGCCCCTAAAATTTTTTTTTAAAAAAGAAAAGAATGCTCAAGAAATCATGCTTTCAGGGAACTGGGTGGCTCAGTTGGTTAAGCGTCCGACTTCGGCTCAGGTCATGATCTCGTGGTTTGTGGGTTCGAGCCTCGCGTCTGGCTCTGTGCTGACAGCTAGCTCAGAGCCTGGAGCCTGTTTCAGATTCTGTATCTCCCTCTCTCTCTGACCCTCCTCTGCTCACACTGTCTCTCTCTCAGAAATAAATAAAAGCATTAAAAAATCTACAAAGAAATCATGCTTTCTTTGGATTCTGAAGGGGAAAGGGCAGCACAGAGCTCTCACACAAAGGGTTGAGAAATACTCTCAATTTAACCTACAAAGGACTCTTCAGGATTTTATAAGCAGTTTCTGATCTGCAGGTCAAAGAAGTAGGGTCATTTATAATTCACTTATTAAGATCAATTAGATTATTTTTTATAGAACACCTTCAGGATTTTATCCAATTCTCCATGATTTTGTTCAATTCATCTTCTGTTATCTTCTCATCTGTCTCTAACAAGAGATCACCAATTAGAAACTGTCCTATGTATAGTCTTTGGCTTGCTTTCATTCCACTAATATTCCCTATTTACAGTCCATTTTGAAAAAACCCAATCCCTTAAACCCTCCAAATGCATTTCAATAATTGTCATGTCTTCCTTGTCATTTAACATACTAAAAGACCTTTTAAAAACTGTGTGCATGCCTTGGTGGCTTCAGTAGTTTGAGCATTGGACTCTTGATTTTAGCATGATCTCATGGTTTGTGAGTTCAAGCTCCACGTGGGGATCTGCACTGACAGCACAGAGCTTACTTGCAATTTTTTCTCTCTCTCCCTGTCTCTGCCCCTCCCCCCACTAAAAATAAATGACTAAACGTTTTTAAAAACTAAAATGTTAATACTGAGCATTTAAGAGTGTGGGATTACAATGGACTTTTACTTACCATATATTTTTGCAACATTAAAATTTTTATAATTAGCATATGTAACTCCTTTAATCAGCAAAGAAATCTTTTTTTAATCAGCAAAGAAATTTAACATTTTTACTATATGCATGAGTATTACACTTTCATTTTAATTGTTCTCCCCGACATTTAATTTGCCACAATTAGCAAATAGGTCTTCTTACAGCAAAAGGAAAAAAAGTCAGCCTCCCAGGTATTTCCCAGCCAGTAGCTCCATGTAACATAGTTGAGTTATTTAGAAAAAAACTACTAGACATAAAAAAAAAATTATCCATGATTAAGAATATGAATAAGGTTTTGGGATTAAGGTTTCTCCCCTCCCATGGAGAAAAAAAAATCTGTAAAATCTCTGCAGTATATCAGTGTAACCCCAAAGCCTTTTGAGTTAGCCTTATTTTTATTTGTTTGGTTTCCAGAGCTTCTCTTAGAATACTAGTTAGTTACAGTGTAATTTCTGTATACCTTTTATAAAAAGCCAAATTCAGGATAATATATGTCCAAATTATTAGGGCTTTAAAAAATCAACACTAAATTTAAATTCCACCAGGGTAATTGAAATCCCCTACACCATGGAAGAAAGAAAGTTCTATATCAATAGTCTCTTCCCATCTACTTATACTTGTCTTCTGCTAGGTGCAGACAGAGGAGCTCAATAAGCAAGAAATACAAAAGGAGAAGAGTAGGAGGGAAAATATGTGGGTTTTTAAATTTATTTTTTAATAATCTCTATACCCAACATTGGGCCTGAATCCACACCTCAAGATTAAGAGTCATATGCTCTTCCAACTGAACCAGCCAGGTGGCCAAAAAAAAATGCGTTTTATTAAACAAAAAGAACACGTAAATATTATTTCAAAGCTAGCATTCTGATTTCAGAGATCTCAAATTTTACATTCAACAGATCTTAACTAAATTTGTCACTGAATACACTGAGCCAGGTACCTTGATGCCTATAATAAAGTAGGCTAAAGGATTCCCAAATTTCATTCATAATTACAGCAGCCTTCCCTTAATCTGTGGCATCTCTAATAAGGACACATGATCAAAAGAGTATGGTAGAAAGCAAGAATAATAGCAGCTGTTATTGAACTTTTCATAGCAAAAGAAGGGAGGGAGAGACAAAAACTGAGAAAGGTCCTGAACTGAGTGAGATGTGTTAACAAGAATTGAGGGCAGAAAAGAACTTTATAAACAATACCCACCACCACCCTTTATGTTCCAGGCTTCTATTTCAACAAATCTAATATAATATAGCAATTTTTATATCTTATTTGTGTAAAACTGTGGTTATTCCTTTTAGACTGAAATGGGTACTTTCAAATTGTATATAAACTCTACGT
The DNA here is from genome assembly GCF_003009895.1 of Hyaena hyaena. Taxonomy (NCBI): domain Eukaryota; kingdom Metazoa; phylum Chordata; class Mammalia; order Carnivora; family Hyaenidae; genus Hyaena; species Hyaena hyaena. Next base: position 745,993 of record NW_024081080.1, on the reverse strand, counting down.
TAAGATATATGCTAATTTCAAAAGACTTACTTTCCATGGCCTCCTTCTGGTGTAAAATTTATAGTGTAGGTGCCTAATTAGTAACTATTTATTTCTGCTATATCACCAACTGCTCCCAATAGTCAACACATGGATTATTAAAACAGAAAGAAAATTGGTTCCAAAGATTAGCAATGTAGGATAGAAAACGTAGGTGTTTGTCTTTATGATATAGTTACCTGGGAAATCAGTAAGTAATCCACATTTGATTGACTATGATAAATTTCAGAATAAACTAGGGGACTGGGCCACATTAGGGTTCATTTACTGTAAACAGCAAACACATCTAGAGATAGCAACAACAGCTACCATTTACTGAGGAGTTTTCTGTTTCCCAAGCAAGTTACTGAACGCTCTACAATACATATATCAACATATTTAAGTTGTGTAATTGTAAAAAGTAGGTATCACAATATTAACAATTTCACACCAAAGTCATAGATGATTAAAATTTTGACTGAGTTGATCTAATACTAGAAAAACTATGTATTGTGCTTAAATTCCTATTGTTAATAACATTGATTAATTATTTTTTGCCTCTTTTACAACTCATTAAAGCATAATTTTTTAGGGCATTTGAAAATATTTCACCAAGTTATTTTTATATCCCCAAAAGAGGAGATAAACACAATCAGGCAGAGATTAAAATGATATATAATAACTAGGGCTAGATAAAATTCAAGTTTTTCCTGTTTTCCCCAATCTCATTCTAATTACAAGAATACAAAAGACTCAAAATACAGTTGTTCTCTATTAAATTTATCATATAGATTTTGATGAAAATCTGACTGTGGGTCAAATTATATTCCTAGAAATATAGCCAATAAATACACAGTAAAAATCTGACAGGGGCACCTGGCTGGCTCAGTTGGTTAGGCATCAGACTTCAGCTCAGGTCATGATCTCACTGTCGTTGATTCAAATTACATTGGGCTCCCCCTCTTTCTGTCCCTTCCCCCACCCAAAATAAAAAAAACATTAAACAAATTAAATGAAATCTGTTATAAAACCCATGATAAACTAGTCAGCTCCTTTGGTTATAACTGAAATAATTCAATTTAGTAAAATGTTATTTTATAAAGGTAAAGTGATTTCTACTTGTGTGAAGCATTCTAAATTGAGACAAGTATATCTCTTATAACTGTATAAGCCTGTTCTGCAAGACATGGTTCTTTACAGACTGTGATCAATCTTTAGGCTTTGAAAAAGTCTTTTACATAAAAAGTTATTTGCATAAATATTTTGTTAGAGCTATATATACCTGCAATTGCTATAATCTTAAACACCATATCTGTATTTATTTCATTAATGGCTAATGACATTTTCACTATAGTCAAACTAACCCTGAGAGCATCTCCAAATATCCAGAACTAACCCTATACTGAGAATGGAGAAACAGAACTGATTTGATATATTTCACTCCATAATCCCCTGATGTGCAAAGCACCTTATGTGACATCTCCAGAAAATACATTTTTCACATAAACTCTTTTAACTAGCAATTATTAAGTATCTACTATGTGTCAGAACCAGTGCTGTGCCTGGATATTTGACCAAAGACAGAGTTCTTGTATATAGTTGTTATATTTTTACACTATTTCCTTAATATTTTCAGATTCAACAAAACAGTGCAAATATTAGTATAATACTGATCATATAATAAGTGCTAAATATATACTTATTTGACTGATATTAAAATACCAAAATCACTTAAAACTAACAATTTTAGCTGATCCTGATCTTACTCTCACCCATCTAACCTTACATCACTCTGGGTTTGGCAGACAGCAACATGTACCAAAGCAAAAAATATTGTTTAAATTTCATATTCTTGATGGTGATACAGGAGGAATGAAAGAAGAACATACACTTCCGTTACATCAAGAATGGAATACATTTTCCTATCAACTGGCAACATGTAAGTATAAACAACACATGTTAAATGAATAAATAAATTCAGCTTGTTGGCTTTTGAAGTCAGAGAATGTTTAAATTGACAAAGTCCATATAGTTAAGTATTAACTGAACTGTATGATCAGATCCTTAAATTTACATTCATTAATTTTACTTATATTACCTAAGCCAGAAGGAACTTTCTTCATATTTATTCTGCTTGTAGGCTTCTATTCCAAAGTTGTAACAAAGAATATGAAGATATCCAGTCTGTAATATTAAAAAAAAAGTCAGATTCTTGATTTCTTTAACATTAAAAACTCTGTAACAGTTCAAGAGTCTTTAAGACATAAAGTATTCTGTACATCAAAATAGCCACTCTTCCTTATCAAAACCTCCAAAATTATGTGAAGAGAAGCTATAAAATATTCATGTTGAGGCATTAGTTATATATGGAATATACAATACATTACTACTAGAACTTGAAAGGTACTTTGTAACAGGAAATGGGAAACCTAATCATTGCCCAGCAAAAGGGCAACCTCTTTTGTAGGTTGCCAGATCCAGTAAAAGGAATTAGATCAGCGAGTACAGTCAAAGAAAAAAAAATCACCATGGAAGGGAATATTTTTTAAGCAAGACAAGTTTTTAAACATTCTAAGGTTTTGGGGTGCCTGGATGGCTCAGTCGGTTTAGCGCCCGACTTCAGCTCAAGTCATCATCTCACAGTTTGTAAGTTCAAGCCTGACATGGGGCTCTGTGCTGATAGTGTGGATGGAGCCTGCTTTGGATTCTCTATCTCTGTCTTTCTCTGCCCCTCCCCTGCCCCGTCTTGCTCACTCTCTCTCAAAAATAAATTTCAAAAAATTCTAAAGTTTTGAAATACATCCAACACACTGTCTAGTCATAGGGCTTATTTAGAAATAGCGTAATGAATACTCTTTAACAAAAAAATATTCTTTTTTTTAATGTTTATTTACTTTTGAGAGAGAAAAAGAGATACAGTGTGAGCAGGGGAGGGGCAGAGAGAGAGAGGGAGACACAGAATCCAAAGCAGGCTCCAGGCTCCAAGCTGTCAGTCAGCCCCAACACGGGGCTTGAACCCACGAACCGTGAGATCATGACCTGAGCCGAGGTTGGAGGCTTAACCAACTGAGCCACCCAGACACCCGCACAACAAAAATATTCTTTACATAAATTACCACTAAGATAAAAGTAGAAATGAGTATGTGAATGGTGCCATAGGAAAATACTTTTTATGGATTATCAGCATCTTTGTGCATCAATGCCATATCGTATGTAATTTTCATCTGTGAAAATACTGGGAAATGGCATAAGAGAAAAATTTTTTAATACTAACAATTTATCCAACTATCCCTTCCCTTCAATATTTACAAATACCATCTATCCAAAATCTGATATACCCATATAATGGAATCCTTTATAAGTTTTACCTGATAAGACTAGAGACGCAGACCTTCAATTAAGAATCCAAGATCTGAGGCAAGTTATTCATAAGTAATGTGTAAAGACCTGTCTTCCTTCAAAAAAGTTTCCTTTTGAATTACAGTACATTCAGAAAGAAATTCAATATGCATGCCTGAGCACTTTAGACCCTACTGTATATTTGAATCTAAACTAAAGAACAGCCTTGGTAATGTGGGTCTGGCAAGAATCCAGAAGTACTTAAATGCATTCTTGACATTTCAGCAGAAAAAGCTTAACTCATTACATGCCCCAGATCCCAAAGGTTCACACACCAATTATACGGCTATATTGGCATAATGCAGCTCACATCCACTTGCTACAGAGAAGCCTGCAACTAACTTATACAGAAGAAAATGGAAAATAGAACTTTCTATGAACATCTAATTGTACTGAGTCTTCATTCACTTTCCTCAGTATTTGTCAGGAGCCTCACAATACCTTCAAGTGTACTTACTTTCAATGTTACCTCCTAGGAACAAAAAAAGAATACAAAATAATAAAGTTAAAACAACAAAGCTATAAAATACTAAAATATCTTTCAAGAGACCCACAGCTTATTTTCATTGTAAGACAAGAAAAATCTTTTAACTACTAATATTGCTCCATGCACTCATTTATAGATTCAATAATAAATATGTACTAAGCATCTCCTACCTATCAGGCACTAGTTTAGTCATTAGAGGTAGATCAGCGAACAAAACAGACAAAATGGGGTATGAAGTACTAAAATTCACAAAAATAAGTCTTTAAAAATATGTTACCAGCCTTCCATGGAGTGCTAACCTCTCATTTTATAAGCAATATACAATGGCAAAAAAAACAGGGGTGCCTGGGTGGCTCAGTCAGTTAAGTGTCCGACTTCGGCTCAGGTCATGATCTCACAGTTCATGGGTTTGAGCCCTGCATTGGGCTCTGTGCTGACTGCCAGCTCAGAGCCTGGAGCCTGTTTCAGATTCTGTATCTCCCTCTCTCTCTGACCCTCCCCTGCTCACGCTCTCTCTCAGAAATGAATAAAACATTAAAAATTTTAAAAAAAAACAAGGCAGAGAAGGACAAATATCATATGTTTGCACGTATAGGAGGATTAGGAGGAACTTAACTGAGGAACAAGGGGGAGAAGAAGGGGGGAAATGGTGGGGGAAAGGGAGAGAGGCAAACTATGAGAGACTCTTGAATGCTGTCAAAAACTGAGGACTGATGGATGTGGGCGGGAGGGGGGATGGGCATGGAGGAGGACACTGGTGGGGATGAGCACTGGGTGTTATGTGGAAACTAATTTGACAATAAACTATTTGTAAAAAAAAAAAAAAAGAAAGAAAGAAAGAAAACATTAAATTTTAAAAAAAATAAAGTGTTTTACTAGGGAAAAAATTTTTTTTAAAAAACAATGGCAAAAAACCAATACCAAGAAGGTAGAGATCTGTAAGTCTGTTGAATATTGGTCATACAGAAAGGGACTTATGCAAGCTCCAGGACCCACGGGATCTCTAGAACCTCCAGCCACTGCTATATCTACCAGCCCAGAAATGATAGCTCCAACTGAATATCTACTTTACAATGACAATATGAGATTATATGGATGATTTTTAAAACTCTATTAGATACTGCTGCTAAAAATGCATTTGTTCACTAACTTTTCAGTTCAATCAGAGGCTTTGTATTTTTAATTAAGTAGTGGATGAGTTCATAATCTGCAACTTACTTTATATATTAGGATTTTAACTCAAAAAAACAAACCTTGTATTATTTTTCCAGTCCCAAGTTCCGAGCTATTTGTCTTTGTGGTTTTGTTACTTTTATACATTTACAGATCATGTATTTTTAAATTTTGTTCAATTAAAATGGTATAGAAATAATTGAATGATAATTGCCTGGCTTTCTTCCTTACTGGCTTTAAGATATTTACCTTCCAATCCCTCCCTGACAGCTTTCTTTAATCCTCAGATAGCTCAATAATAATCAACAATAGGTCATTAGTTATTTCTCTTGTACCCTAAGACACAATTTCCCAAACACTTGATTTATCTGCCTCTCAACAATACAGAATTACCTTCTACCCTCACGTTATCACTTTACAGTAATTTCTAACCCAGTTTTGGCATACAGGAAGATGTCTCAGAAAAAAGAGGGTTAGATTATTTAATTCATTCATTCCTTTTAAGCAAATAACATTATGTTAGCTCTTCTCTAACCTGTATCCAATCATTTCCTCTCTAGTAAGATTTCCTGCTCTAGATTTTCAGATCCCCTGTCTAAATCTTAAGTCCATCAAAAACACACTAAATAATTTCATTGACCTTTAAAATTGTTAGCGTCCTGGAATAGCGGGGTAGCTCAGTTGGTTGAGGATCTGAGTCTTGATTTCAGCTCAGGTCATGATCCCAGGGTGGTAAGATCGAGCCCCATGTCAGGTTCCATGAGCATGGAGCCTGCTTTGGATTCTCTCTATCCTGCCTCTCTTCCCCACTTGTGCTCGCACGCTCGCTCTCTGTCTCTCTCAAAATAAATAAATAAGCTTTAAAAAATTAAAACTATTAGTGTCCTAACAAGATAATTCTATCAACCACCTTCCACATAAAATACAAACTCTTAACTCTAGAATTAAAGGTCATTTACTAGTAGCCCTATCCTGACAAAGGCATAATTACTCTTGTGTTATATATCCTAGATCTTCTAATTCAGCTCTTTCCTCTCTCTCTACATGTGCTTTTCCCTCTAATACTGTACAAGATACCAAAAATTTTCTTTTCCTAAACACCACGTAAGAGTCTCCTCTCATATCTTTCAATATACTATTCAATGTCCACTTACTCTCCAAAGTATATATATTAAGGAAAGGTCTCTGTACTTTAGTAATTTGTAACGTGAAATAGATAGCAACAGAGCCAGAGCCAAAAGAAAGAGGTGGTAAAAACATTAAAATGCAAACAATCCAAGAGATTTTACAAAAAAATAATTTTAACTATTAAGAGTTTAGAAAA